>NC_091203.1:0-160359 GCF_040958095.1 Procambarus clarkii
TTGATGTTTGTCATGTTTATACTTGTTGAAACATTTTATAATTTGTATGACAGTGATCGCAGTAAAATTCCCTACACAGACATATACATAACACATACAAATATTTCCCACGTGTTGGATATATCAACGGCTAAAGGGGAACCCACTGCCACACGCTCGCCACACCCCCAAACATACTTTGTGTATTTTTTTTTTTACTCATAGAAGTTTATGTGATATAATATTCATTCTGGTACCAAAAAAATTCGCAAATAAATTCTCTACAAAACAAAAGTATCCCCATCCATTTCAGTTTAAAAATGGAATTTATAGAAATATTTTTTCGATTGACGAGAAAAGTAGGCAGTTATGCGGAATCGTAAGAAAAACCAGTGACGAGTTATCTCTAATATAAAGCGCGAAAGTGTTAATACTATTGAAAATACATTGATTTTTATCATTTGTATTGGAAACAACATTTTCATATGTCTTTTCTTGGATCTAAATAATACGAAACCTCGCTCTATGATTTGAAGTTAAAATCCTCAAATATGGTTAAATAGTTACTTTTTTTTCAAGTTTTTCATGTAGTTTGATACTACGTAAATACATTCATTTTTACCAATATTTCGATTCTATTTCATGTAGTATAACGATATGTGATTTGGCCTTCAAATCTCAGAATTTCGCACAATATTGCATTTTAAGCAAGTTTTCTTGCATTTTGTTTCGTACGAGAAATCATCGAATTTAGCAATATTTTGACGTTTATCATCCCCTTTTCCTTTGTTTGATTTAAACAAAATATGATCGAATTAGGCAATATTTTGCCATTTTTCCTCGTTTTTGTGAATTTTCAGTCTATGGGTATTAATTCATTATATATACGATAAAAATGAGGCAAACACATAATTGATTAGATAATAACCTTAAATACTTCATTTTCAATCAACTATTAGTTTCTCGTTAAAATACTGAGTAAGATATTGAAAAGGGGAGAAGTTCTGTTTTTATTGCATATATCGACGTTTCAGCCGGAATAGAGCGATTTTCGTGTACATCTTCCATCGGTAATATAAACGGAAAATCAGGAACATTTTAGTTAACACTAATGAAAATACATTGATTTTTATCATTTGTATTGGAAACAACATTTTCATATGTCTTTTCTTGGATCTAAATAATACGAAACCTCGCTCTATGATTTGAAGTTAAAATCCTCAAATATAGTTAAATATTGACTTTTTCACGTTTTTCATGTAGTTTGATATTACGTAAATATATTCATTTTTACCTATATTTCGATACTATTTCATGTAGTATCACGATATGTGATTTGGCCTTCGAATCTCAGAATTTCGCATAATATTGCATTTTAAGCAAGTTTTCTTGCATTTTGTTTCGTACCAGAAATCATCGAATTTAGCAATATTTTGACGTTTATTTTTTTTCCCTTTTCCCTTTATTTTATTTCTCTTTTCCTTTATGTGATTTAATCAAAATATCATCGAATTAGGCAATATTTTGCCGTTTTTCCACGTTTTTGTGAATTTTCAGTTTATTAGTATTAACTCAATAAATATACAATAAAAATGATGCAAACACATAATTGATTAGATTGTAACCTTAATACTTCATTTTCAATCATTATTTGTTTCTCTTTAAATACTGAGTAAGATATTGAAAAGGGGAGAAGTTCGTTTTTATTGCATATATCGACGTTTCAGCCGGATTAGAGGGTTTTGCGTGGACATCTTCCATCGGTAATATAAACGGAAAATCAGGAACATTTTAGTTAATTCTAATGAAAACACATTGATTTTTATAATTTGTATTGGAAACAACATTGTCATATGTCTTTTCATGGATCTAAATAGTACGAAACCTCGCTTTATGATTCGAAGTTAAAATCCTCAAATTTGGTATAATCGTGACTTTTTTCAGGTTTTTCATGTAGTTTGATATTACGTAAATATATTCATTTTTACCAATATTTCGATACTATTTCATGTAGTATCACGATATGTGATTTGGCCTTCAAATCTCAGAATTTCGCATAATATTGCGAAATTCTGAGATTTGAAGGCCAAATCACATATCGTGATACTACATGAAATAGTATCGAAATATTGGAAAAATGAATATATTTACGTAATATCAAACTACATGAAAAACGAAAAAAGTCACTATTATACCAAATTTGTGGATTTTAACTTCGAATCATAAAGCGAGGTTTCGTACTATTTAGATCCATGAAAAGACATATGACAATGTTGTTTCCAATACAAATTATAAAAATCAATGTGTTTTCATTAGAATTAACTAAAATGTTCCTGATTTTCCGTTTATATTACCGATGGAAGATGTACACGTAAAACCGCTCTATTCCGGCTGAAACGTCGATATATGCAATAAAAACCGAACTTCTCCCCTTTTCAATATCTTACTCAGTATTTTAACGAGAAACAAATAGATGATTGAAAATGAAGTATTTAAGGTTACTATCTAATCAATTATGTGTTTGCATCATTTTTATTGTATATTTAATGAATTAATACTAATAAACTGAAAATTCACAAAAACGTGGAAAAACGGCAAAATATTGCCTAATTCGATGATATTTTGATTAAATCACATAAAGGAAAAGGTAATGATAAACGTCAAAATATTGCTAAATTCGATGATTTCTCATACGAAACAAAATGCAAGAAAACTTGCTTAAAATGCAATATTATGCGAAATTCTGAGATTTGAAGGCCAAATCACATATCGTGACACTACATGAATTAGTATCGAAATATTGGTAAAAATGAATATATATACGTATATCAAACTACATGAAAAACGTGAAAAAAAGTCACTATTTTACCAAATTTGAGGATTTTAACTTCGAATCATAAAGCGAGGTTTCGTACTATTTAGATCCATGAAAAGACATATGACAATGTTGTTTCCAATACAAATTATAAAAATCAATGTGTTTTCATTAGAATTAACTAAAATGTTCCTGATTTTCCGTTTATATTACCGATGGAAGATGTACACGTAAAACCGCTCTAATCCGGCTGAAACGTCGATATATGCAATAAAACAGAACTTCTCCCCCTTTTCAATATCTTACTCAGTATTTTAAAGAGAAACAAATATATGATTGAAAATGAAGTATTTAAGGTTATAATCTAATCAATTATGTGTTTGCATCATTTTAATTGTATATTTATTGAGTTAATACTAATAAACTGAAAATTCACAAAAACGAGGAAAAACGGCAAAATATTGCCTAATTTGATGATATTTTGATTAAATCACACAAAGGAAAAGGGAATGATAAACGTCAAAATATTGCTAAATTCGATGATTTCTCGTACGAAACAAAATGCAAGAAAACTTACTTAAAATGCAATATTATGCGAAATTCTGAGATTTGAAGGCCAAATCACATATCGTGATACTACATGAAATAGTATCGAAATATTGGAAAAATGAATATATTTACGTAATATCAAACTACATGAAAAACGAAAAAAGTCACTATTATACCAAATTTGTGGATTTTAACTTCGAATCATAAAGCGAGGTTTCGTACTATTTAGATCCATGAAAAGACATATGACAATGTTGTTTCCAATACAAATTATAAAAATCAATGTGTTTTCATTAGAATTAACTAAAATGTTCCTGATTTTCCGTTTATATTACCGATGGAAGATGTACATCTTCCATCGGTAATATAAACGGAAAATCAGGAACATTTTAGTTAACACTTTCGCGCTCTCGGCGCTCAAAAAAAAACAATACCCCAGATGCTTTCGGCACTTCGCGCGCCTACGCGGTAAGACCGAAAAAGTGTACACTCTTTTGACTGTCCTGACAATAATTGAAGGCGCACGTATTTAAATTTGGTATCACTGTGTTCGCAATGAAATTGTCTATCAGAGCATACCTATAAAATGCCGCCCAAGCATAAGGAGTATCAACACCAAATAAAAAACTATGCAGATCACTCGCCGAGAGCGCCAAACAGCAACAAAATGTTTCCACTTTCTTAATGGTTGCGAAGCCTACAGTTGTCCTACATCGCTAATTTTGGTATCATTGGAATCGCAATAAAATTCTCTACACGGACATATGCATATGAATGTTTAATATAGGTAATTGCCCACCCGCAACAGTGTGTGAAGTGGAGAGTAGTTAGCCGCGAGCGCACTGGCGAAAACACCGGGGGGAAATCATGCTTGGAAAGTTTATACGTTTCCTGACCCTACTTTTCTATGTACGTATTTCTTTTTATACCAATGTGTTCGCAATAAAATTTCCTATAAGATGAACTGTAAACATTGGTACAAAGCATGTGTAAGAGAAGCGCCAAATATAGAACCACGTCGCTCAGTATGCGTTCGCGGCAGAAACGAACGCATTGTTTTTGTTCGTTTGATGTTTGTCATGTTTATACTTGTTGAAACATTTTATAATTTGTATGACAGTGATCGCAGTAAATTCCCTACACAGACATATACATAACACATACAAATATTTCCCACGTGTTGGATATATCAACGGCTAAAGGGGAACCCACTGCCACACGCTCGCCACACCCCCAAACATACTTTGTGTATTTTTTTTTTTACTCATAGAAGTTTATGTGATATAATATTCATTCTGGTACCAAAAAAATTCGCAAATAAATTCTCTACAAAACAAAAGTATCCCCATCCATTTCAGTTTAAAAATGGAATTTATAGAAATATTTTTTCGATTGACGAGAAAAGTAGGCAGTTATGCGGAATCGTAAGAAAAACCAGTGACGAGTTATCTCTAATATAAAGCGCGAAAGTGTTAATACTATTGAAAATACATTGATTTTTATCATTTGTATTGGAAACAACATTTTCATATGTCTTTTCTTGGATCTAAATAATACGAAACCTCGTTCTATGATTTGAAGTTAAAATCCTCAAATATGGTTAAATAGTTACTTTTTTTTCAAGTTTTTCATGTAGTTTGATACTACGTAAATACATTCATTTTTACCAATATTTCGATTCTATTTCATGTAGTATAACGATATGTGATTTGGCCTTCAAATCTCAGAATTTCGCACAATATTGCATTTTAAGCAAGTTTTCTTGCATTTTGTTTCGTACGAGAAATCATCGAATTTAGCAATATTTTGACGTTTATCATCCCCTTTTCCTTTGTTTGATTTAAACAAAATATGATCGAATTAGGCAATATTTTGCCATTTTTCCTCGTTTTTGTGAATTTTCAGTCTATGGGTATTAATTCATTATATATACGATAAAAATGAGGCAAACACATAATTGATTAGATAATAACCTTAAATACTTCATTTTCAATCAACTATTAGTTTCTCGTTAAAATACTGAGTAAGATATTGAAAAGGGGAGAAGTTCTGTTTTTATTGCATATATCGACGTTTCAGCCGGAATAGAGCGATTTTCGTGTACATCTTCCATCGGTAATATAAACGGAAAATCAGGAACATTTTAGTTAACACTAATGAAAATACATTGATTTTTATCATTTGTATTGGAAACAACATTTTCATATGTCTTTTCTTGGATCTAAATAATACGAAACCTCGCTCTATGATTTGAAGTTAAAATCCTCAAATATAGTTAAATATTGACTTTTTCACGTTTTTCATGTAGTTTGATATTACGTAAATATATTCATTTTTACCTATATTTCGATACTATTTCATGTAGTATCACGATATGTGATTTGGCCTTCGAATCTCAGAATTTCGCATAATATTGCATTTTAAGCAAGTTTTCTTGCATTTTGTTTCGTACGAGAAATCATCGAATTTAGCAATATTTTGACGTTTATCATTCCCTTTATTTTATTTCTCTTTCCTTATGTCATTTAATCAAAATATCATCGAATTAGGCAATATTTTGCCGTTTTTCCACGTTTTTGTGAATTTTCAGTTTATTAGTATTAACTCAATAAATATACAATAAAAATGATGCAAACACATAATTGATTAGATTATAACCTTAAATACTTCATTTTCAATCATTATTTGTTTCTCTTTAAAATACTGATTAAGATATTGAAAAGGGGAGAAGTTCTGTTTTTATTGCATATATCGACGTTTCAGCCGGATTAGAGCGGTTTTACGTGGACATCTTCCATCGGTAATATAAACGGAAAATCAGGAACATTTTAGTTAATTCTAATGAAAACACATTGATTTTTATAATTTGTATTGGAAACAACATTGTCATATGTCTTTTCATGGATCTAAATAGTACGAAACCTCGCTTTATGATTCGAAGTTAAAATCCTCAAATTTGGTATAATCGTGACTTTTTTCAGGTTTTTCATGTAGTTTGATATTACGTAAATATATTCATTTTTACCAATATTTCGATACTATTTCATGTAGTATCACGATATGTGATTTGGCCTTCAAATCTCAGAATTTCGCATAATATTGCGAAATTCTGAGATTTGAAGGCCAAATCACATATCGTGATACTACATGAAATAGTATCGAAATATTGGAAAAATGAATATATTTACGTAATATCAAACTACATGAAAAACGAAAAAAGTCACTATTATACCAAATTTGTGGATTTTAACTTCGAATCATAAAGCGAGGTTTCGTACTATTTAGATCCATGAAAAGACATATGACAATGTTGTTTCCAATACAAATTATAAAAATCAATGTGTTTTCATTAGAATTAACTAAAATGTTCCTGATTTTCCGTTTATATTACCGATGGAAGATGTACACGTAAAACCGCTCTATTCCGGCTGAAACGTCGATATATGCAATAAAAACCGAACTTCTCCCCTTTTCAATATCTTACTCAGTATTTTAACGAGAAACAAATAGATGATTGAAAATGAAGTATTTAAGGTTACTATCTAATCAATTATGTGTTTGCATCATTTTTATTGTATATTTAATGAATTAATACTAATAAACTGAAAATTCACAAAAACGTGGAAAAACGGCAAAATATTGCCTAATTCGATGATATTTTGATTAAATCACATAAAGGAAAAGGTAATGATAAACGTCAAAATATTGCTAAATTCGATGATTTCTCATACGAAACAAAATGCAAGAAAACTTGCTTAAAATGCAATATTATGCGAAATTCTGAGATTTGAAGGCCAAATCACATATCGTGACACTACATGAATTAGTATCGAAATATTGGTAAAAATGAATATATATACGTAATATCAAACTACATGAAAAACGTGAAAAAAAGTCACTATTTTACCAAATTTGAGGATTTTAACTTCGAATCATAAAGCGAGGTTTCGTACTATTTAGATCCATGAAAAGACATATGACAATGTTGTTTCCAATACAAATTATAAAAATCAATGTGTTTTCATTAGAATTAACTAAAATGTTCCTGATTTTCCGTTTATATTACCGATGGAAGATGTACACGTAAAACCGCTCTAATCCGGCTGAAACGTCGATATATGCAATAAAACAGAACTTCTCCCCCTTTTCAATATCTTACTCAGTATTTTAAAGAGAAACAAATATATGATTGAAAATGAAGTATTTAAGGTTATAATCTAATCAATTATGTGTTTGCATCATTTTAATTGTATATTTATTGAGTTAATACTAATAAACTGAAAATTCACAAAAACGAGGAAAAACGGCAAAATATTGCCTAATTTGATGATATTTTGATTAAATCACACAAAGGAAAAGGGAATGATAAACGTCAAAATATTGCTAAATTCGATGATTTCTCGTACGAAACAAAATGCAAGAAAACTTACTTAAAATGCAATATTATGCGAAATTCTGAGATTTGAAGGCCAAATCACATATCGTGATACTACATGAAATAGTATCGAAATATTGGAAAAATGAATATATTTACGTAATATCAAACTACATGAAAAACGAAAAAAGTCACTATTATACCAAATTTGTGGATTTTAACTTCGAATCATAAAGCGAGGTTTCGTACTATTTAGATCCATGAAAAGACATATGACAATGTTGTTTCCAATACAAATTATAAAAATCAATGTGTTTTCATTAGAATTAACTAAAATGTTCCTGATTTTCCGTTTATATTACCGATGGAAGATGTACATCTTCCATCGGTAATATAAACGGAAAATCAGGAACATTTTAGTTAACACTTTCGCGCTCTCGGCGCTCAAAAAAAAACAATACCCCAGATGCTTTCGGCACTTCGCGCGCCTACGCGGTAAGACCGAAAAAGTGTACACTCTTTTGACTGTCCTGACAATAATTGAAGGCGCACGTATTTAAATTTGGTATCACTGTGTTCGCAATGAAATTGTCTATCAGAGCATACCTATAAAATGCCGCCCAAGCATAAGGAGTATCAACACCAAATAAAAAACTATGCAGATCACTCGCCGAGAGCGCCAAACAGCAACAAAATGTTTCCACTTTCTTAATGGTTGCGAAGCCTACAGTTGTCCTACATCGCTAATTTTGGTATCATTGGAATCGCAATAAAATTCTCTACACGGACATATGCATATGAATGTTTAATATAGGTAATTGCCCACCCGCAACAGTGTGTGAAGTGGAGAGTAGTTAGCCGCGAGCGCACTGGCGAAAACACCGGGGGGAAATCATGCTTGGAAAGTTTATACGTTTCCTGACCCTACTTTTCTATGTACGTATTTCTTTTTTATACCAATGTGTTCGCAATAAAATTTCCTATAAGATGAACTGTAAACATTGGTACAAAGCATGTGTAAGAGAAGCGCCAAATATAGAACCACGTCGCTCAGTATGCGTTCGCGGCAGAAACGAACGCATTGTTTTTGTTCGTTTGATGTTTGTCATGTTTATACTTGTTGAAACATTTTATAATTTGTATGACAGTGATCGCAGTAAAATTCCCTACACAGACATATACATAACACATACAAATATTTCCCACGTGTTGGATATATCAACGGCTAAAGGGGAACCCACTGCCACACGCTCGCCACACCCCCAAACATACTTTGTGTATTTTTTTTTTTACTCATAGAAGTTTATGTGATATAATATTCATTCTGGTACCAAAAAAATTCGCAAATAAATTCTCTACAAAACAAAAGTATCCCCATCCATTTCAGTTTAAAAATGGAATTTATAGAAATATTTTTTCGATTGACGAGAAAAGTAGGCAGTTATGCGGAATCGTAAGAAAAACCAGTGACGAGTTATCTCTAATATAAAGCGCGAAAGTGTTAATACTATTGAAAATACATTGATTTTTATCATTTGTATTGGAAACAACATTTTCATATGTCTTTTCTTGGATCTAAATAATACGAAACCTCGTTCTATGATTTGAAGTTAAAATCCTCAAATATGGTTAAATAGTTACTTTTTTTTTCAAGTTTTTCATGTAGTTTGATACTACGTAAATACATTCATTTTTACCAATATTTCGATTCTATTTCATGTAGTATAACGATATGTGATTTGGCCTTCAAATCTCAGAATTTCGCACAATATTGCATTTTAAGCAAGTTTTCTTGCATTTTGTTTCGTACGAGAAATCATCGAATTTAGCAATATTTTGACGTTTATCATCCCCTTTTCCTTTGTTTGATTTAAACAAAATATGATCGAATTAGGCAATATTTTGCCATTTTTCCTCGTTTTTGTGAATTTTCAGTCTATGGGTATTAATTCATTATATATACGATAAAAATGAGGCAAACACATAATTGATTAGATAATAACCTTAAATACTTCATTTTCAATCAACTATTAGTTTCTCGTTAAAATACTGAGTAAGATATTGAAAAGGGGAGAAGTTCTGTTTTTATTGCATATATCGACGTTTCAGCCGGAATAGAGCGATTTTCGTGTACATCTTCCATCGGTAATATAAACGGAAAATCAGGAACATTTTAGTTAACACTAATGAAAATACATTGATTTTTATCATTTGTATTGGAAACAACATTTTCATATGTCTTTTCTTGGATCTAAATAATACGAAACCTCGCTCTATGATTTGAAGTTAAAATCCTCAAATATAGTTAAATATTGACTTTTTCACGTTTTTCATGTAGTTTGATATTACGTAAATATATTCATTTTTACCTATATTTCGATACTATTTCATGTAGTATCACGATATGTGATTTGGCCTTCGAATCTCAGAATTTCGCATAATATTGCATTTTAAGCAAGTTTTCTTGCATTTTGTTTCGTACCGAGAAATCATCGAATTTAGCAATATTTTGACGTTTATTTTTTTCCCTTTCCCTTATTTTATTTCTCTTTTCCTTATGTGATTTAATCAAAATATCATCGAATTAGGCAATATTTTGCCGTTTTTCCACGTTTTTGTGAATTTTCAGTTTATTAGTATTAACTCAATAAATATACAATAAAAATGATGCAAACACATAATTGATTAGATTATAACCTTAAATACTTCATTTTCAATCATTTATTTGTTTCTCTTTAAAATACTGAGTAAGATATTGAAAAGGGGAGAAGTTCTGTTTTTATTGCATATATCGACGTTTCAGCCGGATTAGAAGCGGTTTTACGTGGACATCTTCCATCGGTAATATAAACGGAAAATCAGGAACATTTTAGTTAATTCTAATGAAAACACATTGATTTTTATAATTTGTATTGGAAACAACATTGTCATATGTCTTTTCATGGATCTAAATAGTACGAAACCTCGCTTTATGATTCGAAGTTAAAATCCTCAAATTTGGTATAATCGTGACTTTTTTCAGGTTTTTCATGTAGTTTGATATTACGTAAATATATTCATTTTTACCAATATTTCGATACTATTTCATGTAGTATCACGATATGTGATTTGGCCTTCAAATCTCAGAATTTCGCATAATATTGCGAAATTCTGAGATTTGAAGGCCAAATCACATATCGTGATACTACATGAAATAGTATCGAAATATTGGAAAAATGAATATATTTACGTAATATCAAACTACATGAAAAACGAAAAAAGTCACTATTATACCAAATTTGTGGATTTTAACTTCGAATCATAAAGCGAGGTTTCGTACTATTTAGATCCATGAAAAGACATATGACAATGTTGTTTTCAATACAAATTATAAAAATCAATGTGTTTTCATTAGAATTAACTAAAATGTTCCTGATTTTCCGTTTATATTACCGATGGAAGATGTACACGTAAAACCGCTCTATTCCGGCTGAAACGTCGATATATGCAATAAAAACCGAACTTCTCCCCTTTTCAATATCTTACTCAGTATTTTAACGAGAAACAAATAGATGATTGAAAATGAAGTATTTAAGGTTACTATCTAATCAATTATGTGTTTGCATCATTTTTATTGTATATTTAATGAATTAATACTAATAAACTGAAAATTCACAAAAACGTGGAAAAACGGCAAAATATTGCCTAATTCGATGATATTTTGATTAAATCACATAAAGGAAAAGGTAATGATAAACGTCAAAATATTGCTAAATTCGATGATTTCTCATACGAAACAAAATGCAAGAAAACTTGCTTAAAATGCAATATTATGCGAAATTCTGAGATTTGAAGGCCAAATCACATATCGTGACACTACATGAATTAGTATCGAAATATTGGTAAAAATGAATATATATACGTAATATCAAACTACATGAAAAACGTGAAAAAAAGTCACTATTTTACCAAATTTGAGGATTTTAACTTCGAATCATAAAGCGAGGTTTCGTACTATTTAGATCCATGAAAAGACATATGACAATGTTGTTTCCAATACAAATTATAAAAATCAATGTGTTTTCATTAGAATTAACTAAAATGTTCCTGATTTTCCGTTTATATTACCGATGGAAGATGTACACGTAAAACCGCTCTAATCCGGCTGAAACGTCGATATATGCAATAAAACAGAACTTCTCCCCTTTTCAATATCTTACTCAGTATTTTAAAGAGAAACAAATATATGATTGAAAATGAAGTATTTAAGGTTATAATCTAATCAATTATGTGTTTGCATCATTTTAATTGTATATTTATTGAGTTAATACTAATAAACTGAAAATTCACAAAAACGAGGAAAAACGGCAAAATATTGCCTAATTTGATGATATTTTGATTAAATCACACAAAGGAAAAGGGAATGATAAACGTCAAAATATTGCTAAATTCGATGATTTCTCGTACGAAACAAAATGCAAGAAAACTTACTTAAAATGCAATATTATGCGAAATTCTGAGATTTGAAGGCCAAATCACATATCGTGATACTACATGAAATAGTATCGAAATATTGGAAAAATGAATATATTTACGTAATATCAAACTACATGAAAAACGAAAAAAGTCACTATTATACCAAATTTGTGGATTTTAACTTCGAATCATAAAGCGAGGTTTCGTACTATTTAGATCCATGAAAAGACATATGACAATGTTGTTTCCAATACAAATTATAAAAATCAATGTGTTTTCATTAGAATTAACTAAAATGTTCCTGATTTTCCGTTTATATTACCGATGGAAGATGTACATCTTCCATCGGTAATATAAACGGAAAATCAGGAACATTTTAGTTAACACTTTCGCGCTCTCGGCGCTCAAAAAAAAACAATACCCCAGATGCTTGCGGCACTTCGCGCGCCTACGCGGTAAGACCGAAAAAGTGTACACTCTTTTGACTGTCCTGACAATAATTGAAGGCGCACGTATTTAAATTTGGTATCACTGTGTTCGCAATGAAATTGTCTATCAGAGCATACCTATAAAATGCCGCCCAAGCATAAGGAGTATCAACACCAAATAAAAAACTATGCAGATCACTCGCCGAGAGCGCCAAACAGCAACAAAATGTTTCCACTTTCTTAATGGTTGCGAAGCCTACAGTTGTCCTACATCGCTAATTTTGGTATCATTGGAATCGCAATAAAATTCTCTACACGGACATATGCATATGAATGTTTAATATAGGTAATTGCCCACCCGCAACAGTGTGTGAAGTGGAGAGTAGTTAGCCGCGAGCGCACTGGCGAAAACACCGGGGGGAAATCATGCTTGGAAAGTTTATACGTTTCCTGACCCTACTTTTCTATGTACGTATTTCTTTTTTATACCAATGTGTTCGCAATAAAATTTCCTATAAGATGAACTGTAAACATTGGTACAAAGCATGTGTAAGAGAAGCGCCAAATATAGAACCACGTCGCTCAGTATGCGTTCGCGGCAGAAACGAACGCATTGTTTTTGTTCGTTTGATGTTTGTCATGTTTATACTTGTTGAAACATTTTATAATTTGTATGACAGTGATCGCAGTAAAATTCCCTACACAGACATATACATAACACATACAAATATTTCCCACGTGTTGGATATATCAACGGCTAAAGGGGAACCCACTGCCACACGCTCGCCACACCCCCAAACATACTTTGTGTATTTTTTTTTTACTCATAGAAGTTTATGTGATATAATATTCATTCTGGTACCAAAAAAATTCGCAAATAAATTCTCTACAAAACAAAA
This sequence comes from Procambarus clarkii, assembly GCF_040958095.1. Taxonomy (NCBI): domain Eukaryota; kingdom Metazoa; phylum Arthropoda; class Malacostraca; order Decapoda; family Cambaridae; genus Procambarus; species Procambarus clarkii. Next base: position 13,501 of record NC_091203.1, read on the forward strand.
GTATCCCCATCCATTTCAGTTTAAAAATGGAATTTATAGAAATATTTTTTCGATTGACGAGAAAAGTAGGCAGTTATGCGGAATCGTAAGAAAAACCAGTGACGAGTTATCTCTAATATAAAGCGCGAAAGTGTTAATACTATTGAAAATACATTGATTTTTATCATTTGTATTGGAAACAACATTTTCATATGTCTTTTCTTGGATCTAAATAATACGAAACCTCGCTCTATGATTTGAAGTTAAAATCCTCAAATATGGTTAAATAGTTACTTTTTTTTCAAGTTTTTCATGTAGTTTGATACTACGTAAATACATTCATTTTTACCAATATTTCGATTCTATTTCATGTAGTATAACGATATGTGATTTGGCCTTCAAATCTCAGAATTTCGCACAATATTGCATTTTAAGCAAGTTTTCTTGCATTTTGTTTCGTACGAGAAATCATCGAATTTAGCAATATTTTGACGTTTATCATCCCCTTTTCCTTTGTTTGATTTAAACAAAATATGATCGAATTAGGCAATATTTTGCCATTTTTCCTCGTTTTTGTGAATTTTCAGTCTATGGGTATTAATTCATTATATATACGATAAAAATGAGGCAAACACATAATTGATTAGATAATAACCTTAAATACTTCATTTTCAATCAACTATTAGTTTCTCGTTAAAATACTGAGTAAGATATTGAAAAGGGGAGAAGTTCTGTTTTTATTGCATATATCGACGTTTCAGCCGGAATAGAGCGATTTTCGTGTACATCTTCCATCGGTAATATAAACGGAAAATCAGGAACATTTTAGTTAACACTAATGAAAATACATTGATTTTTATCATTTGTATTGGAAACAACATTTTCATATGTCTTTTCTTGGATCTAAATAATACGAAACCTCGCTCTATGATTTGAAGTTAAAATCCTCAAATATAGTTAAATATTGACTTTTTCACGTTTTTCATGTAGTTTGATATTACGTAAATATATTCATTTTTACCTATATTTCGATACTATTTCATGTAGTATCACGATATGTGATTTGGCCTTCGAATCTCAGAATTTCGCATAATATTGCATTTTAAGCAAGTTTTCTTGCATTTTGTTTCGTACCAGAAATCATCGAATTTAGCAATATTTTGACGTTTATTTTTTTTCCCTTTTCCCTTTATTTTATTTCTCTTTTCCTTTATGTGATTTAATCAAAATATCATCGAATTAGGCAATATTTTGCCGTTTTTCCACGTTTTTGTGAATTTTCAGTTTATTAGTATTAACTCAATAAATATACAATAAAAATGATGCAAACACATAATTGATTAGATTATAACCTTAAATACTTCATTTTCAATCATTTATTTGTTTCTCTTTAAAATACTGATTAAGATATTGAAAAGGGGAGAAGTTCTGTTTTTATTGCATATATCGACGTTTCAGCCGGATTAGAGCGGTTTTACGTGGACATCTTCCATCGGTAATATAAACGGAAAATCAGGAACATTTTAGTTAATTCTAATGAAAACACATTGATTTTTATAATTTGTATTGGAAACAACATTGTCATATGTCTTTTCATGGATCTAAATAGTACGAAACCTCGCTTTATGATTCGAAGTTAAAATCCTCAAATTTGGTATAATCGTGACTTTTTTCAGGTTTTTCATGTAGTTTGATATTACGTAAATATATTCATTTTTACCAATATTTCGATACTATTTCATGTAGTATCACGATATGTGATTTGGCCTTCAAATCTCAGAATTTCGCATAATATTGCGAAATTCTGAGATTTGAAGGCCAAATCACATATCGTGATACTACATGAAATAGTATCGAAATATTGGAAAAATGAATATATTTACGTAATATCAAACTACATGAAAAACGAAAAAAGTCACTATTATACCAAATTTGTGGATTTTAACTTCGAATCATAAAGCGAGGTTTCGTACTATTTAGATCCATGAAAAGACATATGACAATGTTGTTTCCAATACAAATTATAAAAATCAATGTGTTTTCATTAGAATTAACTAAAATGTTCCTGATTTTCCGTTTATATTACCGATGGAAGATGTACACGTAAAACCGCTCTATTCCGGCTGAAACGTCGATATATGCAATAAAAACCGAACTTCTCCCCTTTTCAATATCTTACTCAGTATTTTAACGAGAAACAAATAGATGATTGAAAATGAAGTATTTAAGGTTACTATCTAATCAATTATGTGTTTGCATCATTTTTATTGTATATTTAATGAATTAATACTAATAAACTGAAAATTCACAAAAACGTGGAAAAACGGCAAAATATTGCCTAATTCGATGATATTTTGATTAAATCACATAAAGGAAAAGGTAATGATAAACGTCAAAATATTGCTAAATTCGATGATTTCTCATACGAAACAAAATGCAAGAAAACTTGCTTAAAATGCAATATTATGCGAAATTCTGAGATTTGAAGGCCAAATCACATATCGTGACACTACATGAATTAGTATCGAAATATTGGTAAAAATGAATATATATACGTAATATCAAACTACATGAAAAACGTGAAAAAAAGTCACTATTTTACCAAATTTGAGGATTTTAACTTCGAATCATAAAGCGAGGTTTCGTACTATTTAGATCCATGAAAAGACATATGACAATGTTGTTTCCAATACAAATTATAAAAATCAATGTGTTTTCATTAGAATTAACTAAAATGTTCCTGATTTTCCGTTTATATTACCGATGGAAGATGTACACGTAAAACCGCTCTAATCCGGCTGAAACGTCGATATATGCAATAAAACAGAACTTCTCCCCCTTTTCAATATCTTACTCAGTATTTTAAAGAGAAACAAATATATGATTGAAAATGAAGTATTTAAGGTTATAATCTAATCAATTATGTGTTTGCATCATTTTAATTGTATATTTATTGAGTTAATACTAATAAACTGAAAATTCACAAAAACGAGGAAAAACGGCAAAATATTGCCTAATTTGATGATATTTTGATTAAATCACACAAAGGAAAAGGGAATGATAAACGTCAAAATATTGCTAAATTCGATGATTTCTCGTACGAAACAAAATGCAAGAAAACTTACTTAAAATGCAATATTATGCGAAATTCTGAGATTTGAAGGCCAAATCACATATCGTGATACTACATGAAATAGTATCGAAATATTGGAAAAATGAATATATTTACGTAATATCAAACTACATGAAAAACGAAAAAAGTCACTATTATACCAAATTTGTGGATTTTAACTTCGAATCATAAAGCGAGGTTTCGTACTATTTAGATCCATGAAAAGACATATGACAATGTTGTTTCCAATACAAATTATAAAAATCAATGTGTTTTCATTAGAATTAACTAAAATGTTCCTGATTTTCCGTTTATATTACCGATGGAAGATGTACATCTTCCATCGGTAATATAAACGGAAAATCAGGAACATTTTAGTTAACACTTTCGCGCTCTCGGCGCTCAAAAAAAAACAATACCCCAGATGCTTTCGGCACTTCGCGCGCCTACGCGGTAAGACCGAAAAAGTGTACACTCTTTTGACTGTCCTGACAATAATTGAAGGCGCACGTATTTAAATTTGGTATCACTGTGTTCGCAATGAAATTGTCTATCAGAGCATACCTATAAAATGCCGCCCAAGCATAAGGAGTATCAACACCAAATAAAAAACTATGCAGATCACTCGCCGAGAGCGCCAAACAGCAACAAAATGTTTCCACTTTCTTAATGGTTGCGAAGCCTACAGTTGTCCTACATCGCTAATTTTGGTATCATTGGAATCGCAATAAAATTCTCTACACGGACATATGCATATGAATGTTTAATATAGGTAATTGCCCACCCGCAACAGTGTGTGAAGTGGAGAGTAGTTAGCCGCGAGCGCACTGGCGAAAACACCGGGGGGAAATCATGCTTGGAAAGTTTATACGTTTCCTGACCCTACTTTTCTATGTACGTATTTCTTTTTTATACCAATGTGTTCGCAATAAAATTTCCTATAAGATGAACTGTAAACATTGGTACAAAGCATGTGTAAGAGAAGCGCCAAATATAGAACCACGTCGCTCAGTATGCGTTCGCGGCAGAAACGAACGCATTGTTTTTGTTCGTTTGATGTTTGTCATGTTTATACTTGTTGAAACATTTTATAATTTGTATGACAGTGATCGCAGTAAAATTCCCTACACAGACATATACATAACACATACAAATATTTCCCACGTGTTGGATATATCAACGGCTAAAGGGGAACCCACTGCCACACGCTCGCCACACCCCCAAACATACTTTGTGTATTTTTTTTTTTACTCATAGAAGTTTATGTGATATAATATTCATTCTGGTACCAAAAAAATTCGCAAATAAATTCTCTACAAAACAAAAGTATCCCCATCCATTTCAGTTTAAAAATGGAATTTATAGAAATATTTTTTCGATTGACGAGAAAAGTAGGCAGTTATGCGGAATCGTAAGAAAAACCAGTGACGAGTTATCTCTAATATAAAGCGCGAAAGTGTTAATACTATTGAAAATACATTGATTTTTATCATTTGTATTGGAAACAACATTTTCATATGTCTTTTCTTGGATCTAAATAATACGAAACCTCGCTCTATGATTTGAAGTTAAAATCCTCAAATATGGTTAAATAGTTACTTTTTTTTCAAGTTTTTCATGTAGTTTGATACTACGTAAATACATTCATTTTTACCAATATTTCGATTCTATTTCATGTAGTATAACGATATGTGATTTGGCCTTCAAATCTCAGAATTTCGCACAATATTGCATTTTAAGCAAGTTTTCTTGCATTTTGTTTCGTACGAGAAATCATCGAATTTAGCAATATTTTGACGTTTATCATCCCCTTTTCCTTTGTTTGATTTAAACAAAATATGATCGAATTAGGCAATATTTTGCCATTTTTCCTCGTTTTTGTGAATTTTCAGTCTATGGGTATTAATTCATTATATATACGATAAAAATGAGGCAAACACATAATTGATTAGATAATAACCTTAAATACTTCATTTTCAATCAAATATTAGTTTCTCGTTAAAATACTGAGTAAGATATTGAAAAGGGGAGAAGTTCTGTTTTTATTGCATATATCGACGTTTCAGCCGGAATAGAGCGATTTTCGTGTACATCTTCCATCGGTAATATAAACGGAAAATCAGGAACATTTTAGTTAACACTAATGAAAATACATTGATTTTTATCATTTGTATTGGAAACAACATTTTCATATGTCTTTTCTTGGATCTAAATAATACGAAACCTCGCTCTATGATTTGAAGTTAAAATCCTCAAATATAGTTAAATATTGACTTTTTCACGTTTTTCATGTAGTTTGATATTACGTAAATATATTCATTTTTACCTATATTTCGATACTATTTCATGTAGTATCACGATATGTGATTTGGCCTTCGAATCTCAGAATTTCGCATAATATTGCATTTTAAGCAAGTTTTCTTGCATTTTGTTTCGTACCGAGAAATCATCGAATTTAGCAATATTTTGACGTTTATTCATTCCCTTTTCCTTCTTATGTCATTTAATCAAAATATCATCGAATTAGGCAATATTTTGCCGTTTTTCCACGTTTTTGTGAATTTTCAGTTTATTAGTATTAACTCAATAAATATACAATAAAAATGATGCAAACACATAATTGATTAGATTATAACCTTAAATACTTCATTTTCAATCATCTTATTTGTTTCTCTTTAAAATACTGATTAAGATATTGAAAAGGGGAGAAGTTCTGTTTTTATTGCATATATCGACGTTTCAGCCGGATTAGAGCGGTTTTACGTGGACATCTTCCATCGGTAATATAAACGGAAAATCAGGAACATTTTAGTTAATTCTAATGAAAACACATTGATTTTTATAATTTGTATTGGAAACAACATTGTCATATGTCTTTTCATGGATCTAAATAGTACGAAACCTCGCTTTATGATTCGAAGTTAAAATCCTCAAATTTGGTATAATCGTGACTTTTTTCAGGTTTTTCATGTAGTTTGATATTACGTAAATATATTCATTTTTACCAATATTTCGATACTATTTCATGTAGTATCACGATATGTGATTTGGCCTTCAAATCTCAGAATTTCGCATAATATTGCGAAATTCTGAGATTTGAAGGCCAAATCACATATCGTGATACTACATGAAATAGTATCGAAATATTGGAAAAATGAATATATTTACGTAATATCAAACTACATGAAAAACGAAAAAAGTCACTATTATACCAAATTTGTGGATTTTAACTTCGAATCATAAAGCGAGGTTTCGTACTATTTAGATCCATGAAAAGACATATGACAATGTTGTTTCCAATACAAATTATAAAAATCAATGTGTTTTCATTAGAATTAACTAAAATGTTCCTGATTTTCCGTTTATATTACCGATGGAAGATGTACACGTAAAACCGCTCTATTCCGGCTGAAACGTCGATATATGCAATAAAAACCGAACTTCTCCCCTTTTCAATATCTTACTCAGTATTTTAACGAGAAACAAATAGATGATTGAAATGAAGTATTTAAGGTTACTATCTAATCAATTATGTGTTTGCATCATTTTTATTGTATATTTAATGAATTAATACTAATAAACTGAAAATTCACAAAAACGTGGAAAAACGGCAAAATATTGCCTAATTCGATGATATTTTGATTAAATCACATAAAGGAAAAGGTAATGATAAACGTCAAAATATTGCTAAATTCGATGATTTCTCATACGAAACAAAATGCAAGAAAACTTGCTTAAAATGCAATATTATGCGAAATTCTGAGATTTGAAGGCCAAATCACATATCGTGACACTACATGAATTAGTATCGAAATATTGGTAAAAATGAATATATATACGTATTATCAAACTACATGAAAAACGTGAAAAAAAGTCACTATTTTACCAAATTTGAGGATTTTAACTTCGAATCATAAAGCGAGGTTTCGTACTATTTAGATCCATGAAAAGACATATGACAATGTTGTTTCCAATACAAATTATAAAAATCAATGTGTTTTCATTAGAATTAACTAAAATGTTCCTGATTTTCCGTTTATATTACCGATGGAAGATGTACATCTTCCATCGGTAATATAAACGGAAAATCAGGAACATTTTAGTTAACACTTTCGCGCTCTCGGCGCTCAAAAAAAAACAATACCCCAGATGCTTTCGGCACTTCGCGCGCCTACGCGGTAAGACCGAAAAAGTGTACACTCTTTTGACTGTCCTGACAATAATTGAAGGCGCACGTATTTAAATTTGGTATCACTGTGTTCGCAATGAAATTGTCTATCAGAGCATACCTATAAAATGCCGCCCAAGCATAAGGAGTATCAACACCAAATAAAAAACTATGCAGATCACTCGCCGAGAGCGCCAAACAGCAACAAAATGTTTCCACTTTCTTAATGGTTGCGAAGCCTACAGTTGTCCTACATCGCTAATTTTGGTATCATTGGAATCGCAATAAAATTCTCTACACGGACATATGCATATGAATGTTTAATATAGGTAATTGCCCACCCGCAACAGTGTGTGAAGTGGAGAGTAGTTAGCCGCGAGCGCACTGGCGAAAACACCGGGGGGAAATCATGCTTGGAAAGTTTATACGTTTCCTGACCCTACTTTTCTATGTACGTATTTCTTTTTTATACCAATGTGTTCGCAATAAAATTTCCTATAAGATGAACTGTAAACATTGGTACAAAGCATGTGTAAGAGAAGCGCCAAATATAGAACCACGTCGCTCAGTATGCGTTCGCGGCAGAAACGAACGCATTGTTTTTGTTCGTTTGATGTTTGTCATGTTTATACTTGTTGAAACATTTTATAATTTGTATGACAGTGATCGCAGTAAAATTCCCTACACAGACATATACATAACACATACAAATATTTCCCACGTGTTGGATATATCAACGGCTAAAGGGGAACCCACTGCCACACGCTCGCCACACCCCCAAACATACTTTGTGTATTTTTTTTTTTACTCATAGAAGTTTATGTGATATAATATTCATTCTGGTACCAAAAAAATTCGCAAATAAATTCTCTACAAAACAAAAGTATCCCCATCCATTTCAGTTTAAAAATGGAATTTATAGAAATATTTTTTCGATTGACGAGAAAAGTAGGCAGTTATGCGGAATCGTAAGAAAAACCAGTGACGAGTTATCTCTAATATAAAGCGCGAAAGTGTTAATACTATTGAAAATACATTGATTTTTATCATTTGTATTGGAAACAACATTTTCATATGTCTTTTCTTGGATCTAAATAATACGAAACCTCGCTCTATGATTTGAAGTTAAAATCCTCAAATATGGTTAAATAGTTACTTTTTTTTCAAGTTTTTCATGTAGTTTGATACTACGTAAATACATTCATTTTTACCAATATTTCGATTCTATTTCATGTAGTATAACGATATGTGATTTGGCCTTCAAATCTCAGAATTTCGCACAATATTGCATTTTAAGCAAGTTTTCTTGCATTTTGTTTCGTACGAGAAATCATCGAATTTAGCAATATTTTGACGTTTATCATCCCCTTTTCCTTTGTTTGATTTAAACAAAATATGATCGAATTAGGCAATATTTTGCCATTTTTCCTCGTTTTTGTGAATTTTCAGTCTATGGGTATTAATTCATTATATATACGATAAAAATGAGGCAAACACATAATTGATTAGATAATAACCTTAAATACTTCATTTTCAATCAACTATTAGTTTCTCGTTAAAATACTGAGTAAGATATTGAAAAGGGGAGAAGTTCTGTTTTTATTGCATATATCGACGTTTCAGCCGGAATAGAGCGATTTTCGTGTACATCTTCCATCGGTAATATAAACGGAAAATCAGGAACATTTTAGTTAACACTAATGAAAATACATTGATTTTTATCATTTGTATTGGAAACAACATTTTCATATGTCTTTTCTTGGATCTAAATAATACGAAACCTCGCTCTATGATTTGAAGTTAAAATCCTCAAATATAGTTAAATATTGACTTTTTCACGTTTTTCATGTAGTTTGATATTACGTAAATATATTCATTTTTACCTATATTTCGATACTATTTCATGTAGTATCACGATATGTGATTTGGCCTTCGAATCTCAGAATTTCGCATAATATTGCATTTTAAGCAAGTTTTCTTGCATTTTGTTTCGTACGAGAAATCATCGAATTTAGCAATATTTTGACGTTTATCATTCCCTTTTCCTTCATGTCATTTAATCAAAATATCATCGAATTAGGCAATATTTTGCCGTTTTTCCACGTTTTTGTGAATTTTCAGTTTATTAGTATTAACTCAATAAATATACAATAAAAATGATGCAAACACATAATTGATTAGATTATAACCTTAAATACTTCATTTTCAATCATTTATTTGTTTCTCTTTAAAATACTGATTAAGATATTGAAAAGGGGAGAAGTTCTGTTTTTATTGCATATATCGACGTTTCAGCCGGATTAGAGCGGTTTTACGTGTACATCTTCCATCGGTAATATAAACGGAAAATCAGGAACATTTTAGTTAATTCTAATGAAAACACATTGATTTTTATAATTTGTATTGGAAACAACATTGTCATATGTCTTTTCATGGATCTAAATAGTACGAAACCTCGCTTTATGATTCGAAGTTAAAATCCTCAAATTTGGTATAATCGTGACTTTTTTCAGGTTTTTCATGTAGTTTGATATTACGTAAATATATTCATTTTTACCAATATTTCGATACTATTTCATGTAGTATCACGATATGTGATTTGGCCTTCAAATCTCAGAATTTCGCATAATATTGCGAAATTCTGAGATTTGAAGGCCAAATCACATATCGTGATACTACATGAAATAGTATCGAAATATTGGAAAAATGAATATATTTACGTAATATCAAACTACATGAAAAACGAAAAAAGTCACTATTATACCAAATTTGTGGATTTTAACTTCGAATCATAAAGCGAGGTTTCGTACTATTTAGATCCATGAAAAGACATATGACAATGTTGTTTTCAATACAAATTATAAAAATCAATGTGTTTTCATTAGAATTAACTAAAATGTTCCTGATTTTCCGTTTATATTACCGATGGAAGATGTACACGTAAAACCGCTCTATTCCGGCTGAAACGTCGATATATGCAATAAAAACCGAACTTCTCCCCTTTTCAATATCTTACTCAGTATTTTAACGAGAAACAAATAGATGATTGAAAATGAAGTATTTAAGGTTACTATCTAATCAATTATGTGTTTGCATCATTTTTATTGTATATTTAATGAATTAATACTAATAAACTGAAAATTCACAAAAACGTGGAAAAACGGCAAAATATTGCCTAATTCGATGATATTTTGATTAAATCACATAAAGGAAAAGGTAATGATAAACGTCAAAATATTGCTAAATTCGATGATTTCTCATACGAAACAAAATGCAAGAAAACTTGCTTAAAATGCAATATTATGCGAAATTCTGAGATTTGAAGGCCAAATCACATATCGTGACACTACATGAATTAGTATCGAAATATTGGTAAAAATGAATATATATACGTAATATCAAACTACATGAAAAACGTGAAAAAAAGTCACTATTTTACCAAATTTGAGGATTTTAACTTCGAATCATAAAGCGAGGTTTCGTACTATTTAGATCCATGAAAAGACATATGACAATGTTGTTTCCAATACAAATTATAAAAATCAATGTGTTTTCATTAGAATTAACTAAAATGTTCCTGATTTTCCGTTTATATTACCGATGGAAGATGTACACGTAAAACCGCTCTAATCCGGCTGAAACGTCGATATATGCAATAAAACAGAACTTCTCCCCCTTTTCAATATCTTACTCAGTATTTTAAAGAGAAACAAATATATGATTGAAAATGAAGTATTTAAGGTTATAATCTAATCAATTATGTGTTTGCATCATTTTAATTGTATATTTATTGAGTTAATACTAATAAACTGAAAATTCACAAAAACGAGGAAAAACGGCAAAATATTGCCTAATTTGATGATATTTTGATTAAATCACACAAAGGAAAAGGGAATGATAAACGTCAAAATATTGCTAAATTCGATGATTTCTCGTACGAAACAAAATGCAAGAAAACTTACTTAAAATGCAATATTATGCGAAATTCTGAGATTTGAAGGCCAAATCACATATCGTGATACTACATGAAATAGTATCGAAATATTGGAAAAATGAATATATTTACGTAATATCAAACTACATGAAAAACGAAAAAAGTCACTATTATACCAAATTTGTGGATTTTAACTTCGAATCATAAAGCGAGGTTTCGTACTATTTAGATCCATGAAAAGACATATGACAATGTTGTTTCCAATACAAATTATAAAAATCAATGTGTTTTCATTAGAATTAACTAAAATGTTCCTGATTTTCCGTTTATATTACCGATGGAAGATGTACATCTTCCATCGGTAATATAAACGGAAAATCAGGAACATTTTAGTTAACACTTTCGCGCTCTCGGCGCTCAAAAAAAAACAATACCCCAGATGCTTTCGGCACTTCGCGCGCCTACGCGGTAAGACCGAAAAAGTGTACACTCTTTTGACTGTCCTGACAATAATTGAAGGCGCACGTATTTAAATTTGGTATCACTGTGTTCGCAATGAAATTGTCTATCAGAGCATACCTATAAAATGCCGCCCAAGCATAAGGAGTATCAACACCAAATAAAAAACTATGCAGATCACTCGCCGAGAGCGCCAAACAGCAACAAAATGTTTCCACTTTCTTAATGGTTGCGAAGCCTACAGTTGTCCTACATCGCTAATTTTGGTATCATTGGAATCGCAATAAAATTCTCTACACGGACATATGCATATGAATGTTTAATATAGGTAATTGCCCACCCGCAACAGTGTGTGAAGTGGAGAGTAGTTAGCCGCGAGCGCACTGGCGAAAACACCGGGGGGAAATCATGCTTGGAAAGTTTATACGTTTCCTGACCCTACTTTTCTATGTACGTATTTCTTTTTTATACCAATGTGTTCGCAATAAAATTTCCTATAAGATGAACTGTAAACATTGGTACAAAGCATGTGTAAGAGAAGCGCCAAATATAGAACCACGTCGCTCAGTATGCGTTCGCGGCAGAAACGAACGCATTGTTTTTGTTCGTTTGATGTTTGTCATGTTTATACTTGTTGAAACATTTTATAATTTGTATGACAGTGATCGCAGTAAAATTCCCTACACAGACATATACATAACACATACAAATATTTCCCACGTGTTGGATATATCAACGGCTAAAGGGGAACCCACTGCCACACGCTCGCCACACCCCCAAACATACTTTGTGTATTTTTTTTTTTACTCATAGAAGTTTATGTGATATAATATTCATTCTGGTACCAAAAAAATTCGCAAATAAATTCTCTACAAAACAAAAGTATCCCCATCCATTTCAGTTTAAAAATGGAATTTATAGAAATATTTTTTCGATTGACGAGAAAAGTAGGCAGTTATGCGGAATCGTAAGAAAAACCAGTGACGAGTTATCTCTAATATAAAGCGCGAAAGTGTTAATACTATTGAAAATACATTGATTTTTATCATTTGTATTGGAAACAACATTTTCATATGTCTTTTCTTGGATCTAAATAATACGAAACCTCGCTCTATGATTTGAAGTTAAAATCCTCAAATATGGTTAAATAGTTACTTTTTTTTCAAGTTTTTCATGTAGTTTGATACTACGTAAATACATTCATTTTTACCAATATTTCGATTCTATTTCATGTAGTATAACGATATGTGATTTGGCCTTCAAATCTCAGAATTTCGCACAATATTGCATTTTAAGCAAGTTTTCTTGCATTTTGTTTCGTACGAGAAATCATCGAATTTAGCAATATTTTGACGTTTATCATCCCCTTTTCCTTTGTTTGATTTAAACAAAATATGATCGAATTAGGCAATATTTTGCCATTTTTCCTCGTTTTTGTGAATTTTCAGTCTATGGGTATTAATTCATTATATATACGATAAAAATGAGGCAAACACATAATTGATTAGATAATAACCTTAAATACTTCATTTTCAATCAACTATTAGTTTCTCGTTAAAATACTGAGTAAGATATTGAAAAGGGGAGAAGTTCTGTTTTTATTGCATATATCGACGTTTCAGCCGGAATAGAGCGATTTTCGTGTACATCTTCCATCGGTAATATAAACGGAAAATCAGGAACATTTTAGTTAACACTAATGAAAATACATTGATTTTTATCATTTGTATTGGAAACAACATTTTCATATGTCTTTTCTTGGATCTAAATAATACGAAACCTCGCTCTATGATTTGAAGTTAAAATCCTCAAATATAGTTAAATATTGACTTTTTCACGTTTTTCATGTAGTTTGATATTACGTAAATATATTCATTTTTACCTATATTTCGATACTATTTCATGTAGTATCACGATATGTGATTTGGCCTTCGAATCTCAGAATTTCGCATAATATTGCATTTTAAGCAAGTTTTCTTGCATTTTGTTTCGTACGAGAAATCATCGAATTTAGCAATATTTTGACGTTTATCATTCCCTTTTCCTTCATGTCATTTAATCAAAATATCATCGAATTAGGCAATATTTTGCCGTTTTTCCACGTTTTTGTGAATTTTCAGTTTATTAGTATTAACTCAATAAATATACAATAAAAATGATGCAAACACATAATTGATTAGATTATAACCTTAAATACTTCATTTTCAATCATTTATTTGTTTCTCTTTAAAATACTGATTAAGATATTGAAAAGGGGAGAAGTTCTGTTTTTATTGCATATATCGACGTTTCAGCCGGATTAGAGCGGTTTTACGTGGACATCTTCCATCGGTAATATAAACGGAAAATCAGGAACATTTTAGTTAATTCTAATGAAAACACATTGATTTTTATAATTTGTATTGGAAACAACATTGTCATATGTCTTTTCATGGATCTAAATAGTACGAAACCTCGCTTTATGATTCGAAGTTAAAATCCTCAAATTTGGTATAATCGTGACTTTTTTCAGGTTTTTCATGTAGTTTGATATTACGTAAATATATTCATTTTTACCAATATTTCGATACTATTTCATGTAGTATCACGATATGTGATTTGGCCTTCAAATCTCAGAATTTCGCATAATATTGCGAAATTCTGAGATTTGAAGGCCAAATCACATATCGTGATACTACATGAAATAGTATCGAAATATTGGAAAAATGAATATATTTACGTAATATCAAACTACATGAAAAACGAAAAAAGTCACTATTATACCAAATTTGTGGATTTTAACTTCGAATCATAAAGCGAGGTTTCGTACTATTTAGATCCATGAAAAGACATATGACAATGTTGTTTCCAATACAAATTATAAAAATCAATGTGTTTTCATTAGAATTAACTAAAATGTTCCTGATTTTCCGTTTATATTACCGATGGAAGATGTACACGTAAAACCGCTCTATTCCGGCTGAAACGTCGATATATGCAATAAAAACCGAACTTCTCCCCTTTTCAATATCTTACTCAGTATTTTAACGAGAAACAAATAGATGATTGAAAATGAAGTATTTAAGGTTACTATCTAATCAATTATGTGTTTGCATCATTTTTATTGTATATTTAATGAATTAATACTAATAAACTGAAAATTCACAAAAACGTGGAAAAAACGGCAAAATATTGCCTAATTCGATGATATTTTGATTAAATCACATAAAGGAAAAGGTAATGATAAACGTCAAAATATTGCTAAATTCGATGATTTCTCATACGAAACAAAATGCAAGAAAACTTGCTTAAAATGCAATATTATGCGAAATTCTGAGATTTGAAGGCCAAATCACATATCGTGACACTACATGAATTAGTATCGAAATATTGGTAAAAATGAATATATATACGTAATATCAAACTACATGAAAAACGTGAAAAAAAGTCACTATTTTACCAAATTTGAGGATTTTAACTTCGAATCATAAAGCGAGGTTTCGTACTATTTAGATCCATGAAAAGACATATGACAATGTTGTTTCCAATACAAATTATAAAAATCAATGTGTTTTCATTAGAATTAACTAAAATGTTCCTGATTTTCCGTTTATATTACCGATGGAAGATGTACACGTAAAACCGCTCTAATCCGGCTGAAACGTCGATATATGCAATAAAACAGAACTTCTCCCCCTTTTCAATATCTTACTCAGTATTTTAAAGAGAAACAAATATATGATTGAAAATGAAGTATTTAAGGTTATAATCTAATCAATTATGTGTTTGCATCATTTTAATTGTATATTTATTGAGTTAATACTAATAAACTGAAAATTCACAAAAACGAGGAAAAACGGCAAAATATTGCCTAATTTGATGATATTTTGATTAAATCACACAAAGGAAAAGGGAATGATAAACGTCAAAATATTGCTAAATTCGATGATTTCTCGTACGAAACAAAATGCAAGAAAACTTACTTAAAATGCAATATTATGCGAAATTCTGAGATTTGAAGGCCAAATCACATATCGTGATACTACATGAAATAGTATCGAAATATTGGAAAAATGAATATATTTACGTAATATCAAACTACATGAAAAACGAAAAAAGTCACTATTATACCAAATTTGTGGATTTTAACTTCGAATCATAAAGCGAGGTTTCGTACTATTTAGATCCATGAAAAGACATATGACAATGTTGTTTCCAATACAAATTATAAAAATCAATGTGTTTTCATTAGAATTAACTAAAATGTTCCTGATTTTCCGTTTATATTACCGATGGAAGATGTACATCTTCCATCGGTAATATAAACGGAAAATCAGGAACATTTTAGTTAACACTTTCGCGCTCTCGGCGCTCAAAAAAAAACAATACCCCAGATGCTTGCGGCACTTCGCGCGCCTACGCGGTAAGACCGAAAAAGTGTACACTCTTTTGACTGTCCTGACAATAATTGAAGGCGCACGTATTTAAATTTGGTATCACTGTGTTCGCAATGAAATTGTCTATCAGAGCATACCTATAAAATGCCGCCCAAGCATAAGGAGTATCAACACCAAATAAAAAACTATGCAGATCACTCGCCGAGAGCGCCAAACAGCAACAAAATGTTTCCACTTTCTTAATGGTTGCGAAGCCTACAGTTGTCCTACATCGCTAATTTTGGTATCATTGGAATCGCAATAAAATTCTCTACACGGACATATGCATATGAATGTTTAATATAGGTAATTGCCCACCCGCAACAGTGTGTGAAGTGGAGAGTAGTTAGCCGCGAGCGCACTGGCGAAAACACCGGGGGGAAATCATGCTTGGAAAGTTTATACGTTTCCTGACCCTACTTTTCTATGTACGTATTTCTTTTTTATACCAATGTGTTCGCAATAAAATTTCCTATAAGATGAACTGTAAACATTGGTACAAAGCATGTGTAAGAGAAGCGCCAAATATAGAACCACGTCGCTCAGTATGCGTTCGCGGCAGAAACGAACGCATTGTTTTTGTTCGTTTGATGTTTGTCATGTTTATACTTGTTGAAACATTTTATAATTTGTATGACAGTGATCGCAGTAAAATTCCCTACACAGACATATACATAACACATACAAATATTTCCCA
Organism: Procambarus clarkii; assembly: GCF_040958095.1. NCBI lineage: Eukaryota > Metazoa > Arthropoda > Malacostraca > Decapoda > Cambaridae > Procambarus > Procambarus clarkii. The sequence goes on from NC_091203.1 coordinate 30,265, forward strand.
CGTGTTGGATATATCAACGGCTAAAGGGGAACCCACTGCCACACGCTCGCCACACCCCCAAACATACTTTGTGTATTTTTTTTTTTACTCATAGAAGTTTATGTGATATAATATTCATTCTGGTACCAAAAAAATTCGCAAATAAATTCTCTACAAAACAAAAGTATCCCCATCCATTTCAGTTTAAAAATGGAATTTATAGAAATATTTTTTCGATTGACGAGAAAAGTAGGCAGTTATGCGGAATCGTAAGAAAAACCAGTGACGAGTTATCTCTAATATAAAGCGCGAAAGTGTTAATACTATTGAAAATACATTGATTTTTATCATTTGTATTGGAAACAACATTTTCATATGTCTTTTCTTGGATCTAAATAATACGAAACCTCGCTCTATGATTTGAAGTTAAAATCCTCAAATATGGTTAAATAGTTACTTTTTTTTCAAGTTTTTCATGTAGTTTGATACTACGTAAATACATTCATTTTTACCAATATTTCGATTCTATTTCATGTAGTATAACGATATGTGATTTGGCCTTCAAATCTCAGAATTTCGCACAATATTGCATTTTAAGCAAGTTTTCTTGCATTTTGTTTCGTACGAGAAATCATCGAATTTAGCAATATTTTGACGTTTATCATCCCCTTTTCCTTTGTTTGATTTAAACAAAATATGATCGAATTAGGCAATATTTTGCCATTTTTCCTCGTTTTTGTGAATTTTCAGTCTATGGGTATTAATTCATTATATATACGATAAAAATGAGGCAAACACATAATTGATTAGATAATAACCTTAAATACTTCATTTTCAATCAACTATTAGTTTCTCGTTAAAATACTGAGTAAGATATTGAAAAGGGGAGAAGTTCTGTTTTTATTGCATATATCGACGTTTCAGCCGGAATAGAGCGATTTTCGTGTACATCTTCCATCGGTAATATAAACGGAAAATCAGGAACATTTTAGTTAACACTAATGAAAATACATTGATTTTTATCATTTGTATTGGAAACAACATTTTCATATGTCTTTTCTTGGATCTAAATAATACGAAACCTCGCTCTATGATTTGAAGTTAAAATCCTCAAATATAGTTAAATATTGACTTTTTCACGTTTTTCATGTAGTTTGATATTACGTAAATATATTCATTTTTACCTATATTTCGATACTATTTCATGTAGTATCACGATATGTGATTTGGCCTTCGAATCTCAGAATTTCGCATAATATTGCATTTTAAGCAAGTTTTCTTGCATTTTGTTTCGTACGAGAAATCATCGAATTTAGCAATATTTTGACGTTTATTCATTCCCTTTTCCTTCATGTCATTTAATCAAAATATCATCGAATTAGGCAATATTTTGCCGTTTTTCCACGTTTTTGTGAATTTTCAGTTTATTAGTATTAACTCAATAAATATACAATAAAAATGATGCAAACACATAATTGATTAGATTATAACCTTAAATACTTCATTTTCAATCATTTATTTGTTTCTCTTTAAAATACTGATTAAGATATTGAAAAGGGGAGAAGTTCTGTTTTTATTGCATATATCGACGTTTCAGCCGGATTAGAGCGGTTTTACGTGGACATCTTCCATCGGTAATATAAACGGAAAATCAGGAACATTTTAGTTAATTCTAATGAAAACACATTGATTTTTATAATTTGTATTGGAAACAACATTGTCATATGTCTTTTCATGGATCTAAATAGTACGAAACCTCGCTTTATGATTCGAAGTTAAAATCCTCAAATTTGGTATAATCGTGACTTTTTTCAGGTTTTTCATGTAGTTTGATATTACGTAAATATATTCATTTTTACCAATATTTCGATACTATTTCATGTAGTATCACGATATGTGATTTGGCCTTCAAATCTCAGAATTTCGCATAATATTGCGAAATTCTGAGATTTGAAGGCCAAATCACATATCGTGATACTACATGAAATAGTATCGAAATATTGGAAAAATGAATATATTTACGTAATATCAAACTACATGAAAAACGAAAAAAGTCACTATTATACCAAATTTGTGGATTTTAACTTCGAATCATAAAGCGAGGTTTCGTACTATTTAGATCCATGAAAAGACATATGACAATGTTGTTTCCAATACAAATTATAAAAATCAATGTGTTTTCATTAGAATTAACTAAAATGTTCCTGATTTTCCGTTTATATTACCGATGGAAGATGTACACGTAAAACCGCTCTATTCCGGCTGAAACGTCGATATATGCAATAAAAACCGAACTTCTCCCCTTTTCAATATCTTACTCAGTATTTTAACGAGAAACAAATAGATGATTGAAAATGAAGTATTTAAGGTTACTATCTAATCAATTATGTGTTTGCATCATTTTTATTGTATATTTAATGAATTAATACTAATAAACTGAAAATTCACAAAAACGTGGAAAAACGGCAAAATATTGCCTAATTCGATGATATTTTGATTAAATCACATAAAGGAAAAGGTAATGATAAACGTCAAAATATTGCTAAATTCGATGATTTCTCATACGAAACAAAATGCAAGAAAACTTGCTTAAAATGCAATATTATGCGAAATTCTGAGATTTGAAGGCCAAATCACATATCGTGACACTACATGAATTAGTATCGAAATATTGGTAAAAATGAATATATATACGTAATATCAAACTACATGAAAAACGTGAAAAAAAGTCACTATTTTACCAAATTTGAGGATTTTAACTTCGAATCATAAAGCGAGGTTTCGTACTATTTAGATCCATGAAAAGACATATGACAATGTTGTTTCCAATACAAATTATAAAAATCAATGTGTTTTCATTAGAATTAACTAAAATGTTCCTGATTTTCCGTTTATATTACCGATGGAAGATGTACACGTAAAACCGCTCTAATCCGGCTGAAACGTCGATATATGCAATAAAACAGAACTTCTCCCCCTTTTCAATATCTTACTCAGTATTTTAAAGAGAAACAAATATATGATTGAAAATGAAGTATTTAAGGTTATAATCTAATCAATTATGTGTTTGCATCATTTTAATTGTATATTTATTGAGTTAATACTAATAAACTGAAAATTCACAAAAACGAGGAAAAACGGCAAAATATTGCCTAATTTGATGATATTTTGATTAAATCACACAAAGGAAAAGGGAATGATAAACGTCAAAATATTGCTAAATTCGATGATTTCTCGTACGAAACAAAATGCAAGAAAACTTACTTAAAATGCAATATTATGCGAAATTCTGAGATTTGAAGGCCAAATCACATATCGTGATACTACATGAAATAGTATCGAAATATTGGAAAAATGAATATATTTACGTAATATCAAACTACATGAAAAACGAAAAAAGTCACTATTATACCAAATTTGTGGATTTTAACTTCGAATCATAAAGCGAGGTTTCGTACTATTTAGATCCATGAAAAGACATATGACAATGTTGTTTCCAATACAAATTATAAAAATCAATGTGTTTTCATTAGAATTAACTAAAATGTTCCTGATTTTCCGTTTATATTACCGATGGAAGATGTACATCTTCCATCGGTAATATAAACGGAAAATCAGGAACATTTTAGTTAACACTTTCGCGCTCTCGGCGCTCAAAAAAAACAATACCCCAGATGCTTTCGGCACTTCGCGCGCCTACGCGGTAAGACCGAAAAAGTGTACACTCTTTTGACTGTCCTGACAATAATTGAAGGCGCACGTATTTAAATTTGGTATCACTGTGTTCGCAATGAAATTGTCTATCAGAGCATACCTATAAAATGCCGCCCAAGCATAAGGAGTATCAACACCAAATAAAAAACTATGCAGATCACTCGCCGAGAGCGCCAAACAGCAACAAAATGTTTCCACTTTCTTAATGGTTGCGAAGCCTACAGTTGTCCTACATCGCTAATTTTGGTATCATTGGAATCGCAATAAAATTCTCTACACGGACATATGCATATGAATGTTTAATATAGGTAATTGCCCACCCGCAACAGTGTGTGAAGTGGAGAGTAGTTAGCCGCGAGCGCACTGGCGAAAACACCGGGGGGAAATCATGCTTGGAAAGTTTATACGTTTCCTGACCCTACTTTTCTATGTACGTATTTCTTTTTTATACCAATGTGTTCGCAATAAAATTTCCTATAAGATGAACTGTAAACATTGGTACAAAGCATGTGTAAGAGAAGCGCCAAATATAGAACCACGTCGCTCAGTATGCGTTCGCGGCAGAAACGAACGCATTGTTTTTGTTCGTTTGATGTTTGTCATGTTTATACTTGTTGAAACATTTTATAATTTGTATGACAGTGATCGCAGTAAAATTCCCTACACAGACATATACATAACACATACAAATATTTCCCACGTGTTGGATATATCAACGGCTAAAGGGGAACCCACTGCCACACGCTCGCCACACCCCCAAACATACTTTGTGTATTTTTTTTTTTACTCATAGAAGTTTATGTGATATAATATTCATTCTGGTACCAAAAAAATTCGCAAATAAATTCTCTACAAAACAAAAGTATCCCCATCCATTTCAGTTTAAAAATGGAATTTATAGAAATATTTTTTCGATTGACGAGAAAAGTAGGCAGTTATGCGGAATCGTAAGAAAAACCAGTGACGAGTTATCTCTAATATAAAGCGCGAAAGTGTTAATACTATTGAAAATACATTGATTTTTATCATTTGTATTGGAAACAACATTTTCATATGTCTTTTCTTGGATCTAAATAATACGAAACCTCGCTCTATGATTTGAAGTTAAAATCCTCAAATATGGTTAAATAGTTACTTTTTTTTCAAGTTTTTCATGTAGTTTGATACTACGTAAATACATTCATTTTTACCAATATTTCGATTCTATTTCATGTAGTATAACGATATGTGATTTGGCCTTCAAATCTCAGAATTTCGCACAATATTGCATTTTAAGCAAGTTTTCTTGCATTTTGTTTCGTACGAGAAATCATCGAATTTAGCAATATTTTGACGTTTATCATCCCCTTTTCCTTTGTTTGATTTAAACAAAATATGATCGAATTAGGCAATATTTTGCCATTTTTCCTCGTTTTTGTGAATTTTCAGTCTATGGGTATTAATTCATTATATATACGATAAAAATGAGGCAAACACATAATTGATTAGATAATAACCTTAAATACTTCATTTTCAATCAACTATTAGTTTCTCGTTAAAATACTGAGTAAGATATTGAAAAGGGGAGAAGTTCTGTTTTTATTGCATATATCGACGTTTCAGCCGGAATAGAGCGATTTTCGTGTACATCTTCCATCGGTAATATAAACGGAAAATCAGGAACATTTTAGTTAACACTAATGAAAATACATTGATTTTTATCATTTGTATTGGAAACAACATTTTCATATGTCTTTTCTTGGATCTAAATAATACGAAACCTCGCTCTATGATTTGAAGTTAAAATCCTCAAATATAGTTAAATATTGACTTTTTCACGTTTTTCATGTAGTTTGATATTACGTAAATATATTCATTTTTACCTATATTTCGATACTATTTCATGTAGTATCACGATATGTGATTTGGCCTTCGAATCTCAGAATTTCGCATAATATTGCATTTTAAGCAAGTTTTCTTGCATTTTGTTTCGTACGAGAAATCATCGAATTTAGCAATATTTTGACGTTTATCATTCCCTTTTCCTTCATGTCATTTAATCAAAATATCATCGAATTAGGCAATATTTTGCCGTTTTTCCACGTTTTTGTGAATTTTCAGTTTATTAGTATTAACTCAATAAATATACAATAAAAATGATGCAAACACATAATTGATTAGATTATAACCTTAAATACTTCATTTTCAATCATTTATTTGTTCCTCTTTAAAATACTGATTAAGATATTGAAAAGGGGAGAAGTTCTGTTTTTATTGCATATATCGACGTTTCAGCCGGATTAGAGCGGTTTTACGTGGACATCTTCCATCGGTAATATAAACGGAAAATCAGGAACATTTTAGTTAATTCTAATGAAAACACATTGATTTTTATAATTTGTATTGGAAACAACATTGTCATATGTCTTTTCATGGATCTAAATAGTACGAAACCTCGCTTTATGATTCGAAGTTAAAATCCTCAAATTTGGTATAATCGTGACTTTTTTCAGGTTTTTCATGTAGTTTGATATTACGTAAATATATTCATTTTTACCAATATTTCGATACTATTTCATGTAGTATCACGATATGTGATTTGGCCTTCAAATCTCAGAATTTCGCATAATATTGCGAAATTCTGAGATTTGAAGGCCAAATCACATATCGTGATACTACATGAAATAGTATCGAAATATTGGAAAAATGAATATATTTACGTAATATCAAACTACATGAAAAACGAAAAAAGTCACTATTATACCAAATTTGTGGATTTTAACTTCGAATCATAAAGCGAGGTTTCGTACTATTTAGATCCATGAAAAGACATATGACAATGTTGTTTCCAATACAAATTATAAAAATCAATGTGTTTTCATTAGAATTAACTAAAATGTTCCTGATTTTCCGTTTATATTACCGATGGAAGATGTACACGTAAAACCGCTCTATTCCGGCTGAAACGTCGATATATGCAATAAAAACCGAACTTCTCCCCTTTTCAATATCTTACTCAGTATTTTAACGAGAAACAAATAGATGATTGAAAATGAAGTATTTAAGGTTACTATCTAATCAATTATGTGTTTGCATCATTTTTATTGTATATTTAATGAATTAATACTAATAAACTGAAAATTCACAAAAACGTGGAAAAACGGCAAAATATTGCCTAATTCGATGATATTTTGATTAAATCACATAAAGGAAAAGGTAATGATAAACGTCAAAATATTGCTAAATTCGATGATTTCTCATACGAAACAAAATGCAAGAAAACTTGCTTAAAATGCAATATTATGCGAAATTCTGAGATTTGAAGGCCAAATCACATATCGTGACACTACATGAATTAGTATCGAAATATTGGTAAAAATGAATATATATACGTAATATCAAACTACATGAAAAACGTGAAAAAAAGTCACTATTTTACCAAATTTGAGGATTTTAACTTCGAATCATAAAGCGAGGTTTCGTACTATTTAGATCCATGAAAAGACATATGACAATGTTGTTTCCAATACAAATTATAAAAATCAATGTGTTTTCATTAGAATTAACTAAAATGTTCCTGATTTTCCGTTTATATTACCGATGGAAGATGTACACGTAAAACCGCTCTAATCCGGCTGAAACGTCGATATATGCAATAAAACAGAACTTCTCCCCCTTTTCAATATCTTACTCAGTATTTTAAAGAGAAACAAATATATGATTGAAAATGAAGTATTTAAGGTTATAATCTAATCAATTATGTGTTTGCATCATTTTAATTGTATATTTATTGAGTTAATACTAATAAACTGAAAATTCACAAAAACGAGGAAAAACGGCAAAATATTGCCTAATTTGATGATATTTTGATTAAATCACACAAAGGAAAAGGGAATGATAAACGTCAAAATATTGCTAAATTCGATGATTTCTCGTACGAAACAAAATGCAAGAAAACTTACTTAAAATGCAATATTATGCGAAATTCTGAGATTTGAAGGCCAAATCACATATCGTGATACTACATGAAATAGTATCGAAATATTGGAAAAATGAATATATTTACGTAATATCAAACTACATGAAAAACGAAAAAAGTCACTATTATACCAAATTTGTGGATTTTAACTTCGAATCATAAAGCGAGGTTTCGTACTATTTAGATCCATGAAAAGACATATGACAATGTTGTTTCCAATACAAATTATAAAAATCAATGTGTTTTCATTAGAATTAACTAAAATGTTCCTGATTTTCCGTTTATATTACCGATGGAAGATGTACATCTTCCATCGGTAATATAAACGGAAAATCAGGAACATTTTAGTTAACACTTTCGCGCTCTCGGCGCTCAAAAAAAAACAATACCCCAGATGCTTTCGGCACTTCGCGCGCCTACGCGGTAAGACCGAAAAAGTGTACACTCTTTTGACTGTCCTGACAATAATTGAAGGCGCACGTATTTAAATTTGGTATCACTGTGTTCGCAATGAAATTGTCTATCAGAGCATACCTATAAAATGCCGCCCAAGCATAAGGAGTATCAACACCAAATAAAAAACTATGCAGATCACTCGCCGAGAGCGCCAAACAGCAACAAAATGTTTCCACTTTCTTAATGGTTGCGAAGCCTACAGTTGTCCTACATCGCTAATTTTGGTATCATTGGAATCGCAATAAAATTCTCTACACGGACATATGCATATGAATGTTTAATATAGGTAATTGCCCACCCGCAACAGTGTGTGAAGTGGAGAGTAGTTAGCCGCGAGCGCACTGGCGAAAACACCGGGGGGAAATCATGCTTGGAAAGTTTATACGTTTCCTGACCCTACTTTTCTATGTACGTATTTCTTTTTTATACCAATGTGTTCGCAATAAAATTTCCTATAAGATGAACTGTAAACATTGGTACAAAGCATGTGTAAGAGAAGCGCCAAATATAGAACCACGTCGCTCAGTATGCGTTCGCGGCAGAAACGAACGCATTGTTTTTGTTCGTTTGATGTTTGTCATGTTTATACTTGTTGAAACATTTTATAATTTGTATGACAGTGATCGCAGTAAAATTCCCTACACAGACATATACATAACACATACAAATATTTCCCACGTGTTGGATATATCAACGGCTAAAGGGGAACCCACTGCCACACGCTCGCCACACCCCCAAACATACTTTGTGTATTTTTTTTTTTACTCATAGAAGTTTATGTGATATAATATTCATTCTGGTACCAAAAAAATTCGCAAATAAATTCTCTACAAAACAAAAGTATCCCCATCCATTTCAGTTTAAAAATGGAATTTATAGAAATATTTTTTCGATTGACGAGAAAAGTAGGCAGTTATGCGGAATCGTAAGAAAAACCAGTGACGAGTTATCTCTAATATAAAGCGCGAAAGTGTTATTAATACTATTGAAAATACATTGATTTTTATCATTTGTATTGGAAACAACATTTTCATATGTCTTTTCTTGGATCTAAATAATACGAAACCTCGCTCTATGATTTGAAGTTAAAATCCTCAAATATGGTTAAATAGTTACTTTTTTTTCAAGTTTTTCATGTAGTTTGATACTACGTAAATACATTCATTTTTACCAATATTTCGATTCTATTTCATGTAGTATAACGATATGTGATTTGGCCTTCAAATCTCAGAATTTCGCACAATATTGCATTTTAAGCAAGTTTTCTTGCATTTTGTTTCGTACGAGAAATCATCGAATTTAGCAATATTTTGACGTTTATCATCCCCTTTTCCTTTGTTTGATTTAAACAAAATATGATCGAATTAGGCAATATTTTGCCATTTTTCCTCGTTTTTGTGAATTTTCAGTCTATGGGTATTAATTCATTATATATACGATAAAATTGAGGCAAACACATAATTGATTAGATAATAACCTTAAATACTTCATTTTCAATCAACTATTAGTTTCTCGTTAAAATACTGAGTAAGATATTGAAAAGGGGAGAAGTTCTGTTTTTATTGCATATATCGACGTTTCAGCCGGAATAGAGCGATTTTCGTGTACATCTTCCATCGGTAATATAAACGGAAAATCAGGAACATTTTAGTTAACACTAATGAAAATACATTGATTTTTATCATTTGTATTGGAAACAACATTTTCATATGTCTTTTCTTGGATCTAAATAATACGAAACCTCGCTCTATGATTTGAAGTTAAAATCCTCAAATATAGTTAAATATTGACTTTTTCACGTTTTTCATGTAGTTTGATATTACGTAAATATATTCATTTTTACCTATATTTCGATACTATTTCATGTAGTATCACGATATGTGATTTGGCCTTCGAATCTCAGAATTTCGCATAATATTGCATTTTAAGCAAGTTTTCTTGCATTTTGTTTCGTACGAGAAATCATCGAATTTAGCAATATTTTGACGTTTATCATTCCCTTTTCCTTCATGTCATTTAATCAAAATATCATCGAATTAGGCAATATTTTGCCGTTTTTCCACGTTTTTGTGAATTTTCAGTTTATTAGTATTAACTCAATAAATATACAATAAAAATGATGCAAACACATAATTGATTAGATTATAACCTTAAATACTTCATTTTCAATCATTTATTTGTTTCTCTTTAAAATACTGATTAAGATATTGAAAAGGGGAGAAGTTCTGTTTTTATTGCATATATCGACGTTTCAGCCGGATTAGAGCGGTTTTACGTGGACATCTTCCATCGGTAATATAAACGGAAAATCAGGAACATTTTAGTTAATTCTAATGAAAACACATTGATTTTTATAATTTGTATTGGAAACAACATTGTCATATGTCTTTTCATGGATCTAAATAGTACGAAACCTCGCTTTATGATTCGAAGTTAAAATCCTCAAATTTGGTATAATCGTGACTTTTTTCAGGTTTTTCATGTAGTTTGATATTACGTAAATATATTCATTTTTACCAATATTTCGATACTATTTCATGTAGTATCACGATATGTGATTTGGCCTTCAAATCTCAGAATTTCGCATAATATTGCGAAATTCTGAGATTTGAAGGCCAAATCACATATCGTGATACTACATGAAATAGTATCGAAATATTGGAAAAATGAATATATTTACGTAATATCAAACTACATGAAAAACGAAAAAAGTCACTATTATACCAAATTTGTGGATTTTAACTTCGAATCATAAAGCGAGGTTTCGTACTATTTAGATCCATGAAAAGACATATGACAATGTTGTTTCCAATACAAATTATAAAAATCAATGTGTTTTCATTAGAATTAACTAAAATGTTCCTGATTTTCCGTTTATATTACCGATGGAAGATGTACACGTAAAACCGCTCTATTCCGGCTGAAACGTCGATATATGCAATAAAAACCGAACTTCTCCCCTTTTCAATATCTTACTCAGTATTTTAACGAGAAACAAATAGATGATTGAAAATGAAGTATTTAAGGTTACTATCTAATCAATTATGTGTTTGCATCATTTTTATTGTATATTTAATGAATTAATACTAATAAACTGAAAATTCACAAAAACGTGGAAAAACGGCAAAATATTGCCTAATTCGATGATATTTTGATTAAATCACATAAAGGAAAAGGTAATGATAAACGTCAAAATATTGCTAAATTCGATGATTTCTCATACGAAACAAAATGCAAGAAAACTTGCTTAAAATGCAATATTATGCGAAATTCTGAGATTTGAAGGCCAAATCACATATCGTGACACTACATGAATTAGTATCGAAATATTGGTAAAAATGAATATATATACGTAATATCAAACTACATGAAAAACGTGAAAAAAAGTCACTATTTTACCAAATTTGAGGATTTTAACTTCGAATCATAAAGCGAGGTTTCGTACTATTTAGATCCATGAAAAGACATATGACAATGTTGTTTCCAATACAAATTATAAAAATCAATGTGTTTTCATTAGAATTAACTAAAATGTTCCTGATTTTCCGTTTATATTACCGATGGAAGATGTACACGTAAAACCGCTCTAATCCGGCTGAAACGTCGATATATGCAATAAAACAGAACTTCTCCCCCTTTTCAATATCTTACTCAGTATTTTAAAGAGAAACAAATATATGATTGAAAATGAAGTATTTAAGGTTATAATCTAATCAATTATGTGTTTGCATCATTTTAATTGTATATTTATTGAGTTAATACTAATAAACTGAAAATTCACAAAAACGAGGAAAAACGGCAAAATATTGCCTAATTTGATGATATTTTGATTAAATCACACAAAGGAAAAGGGAATGATAAACGTCAAAATATTGCTAAATTCGATGATTTCTCGTACGAAACAAAATGCAAGAAAACTTACTTAAAATGCAATATTATGCGAAATTCTGAGATTTGAAGGCCAAATCACATATCGTGATACTACATGAAATAGTATCGAAATATTGGAAAAATGAATATATTTACGTAATATCAAACTACATGAAAAACGAAAAAAGTCACTATTATACCAAATTTGTGGATTTTAACTTCGAATCATAAAGCGAGGTTTCGTACTATTTAGATCCATGAAAAGACATATGACAATGTTGTTTCCAATACAAATTATAAAAATCAATGTGTTTTCATTAGAATTAACTAAAATGTTCCTGATTTTCCGTTTATATTACCGATGGAAGATGTACATCTTCCATCGGTAATATAAACGGAAAATCAGGAACATTTTAGTTAACACTTTCGCGCTCTCGGCGCTCAAAAAAAAACAATACCCCAGATGCTTTCGGCACTTCGCGCGCCTACGCGGTAAGACCGAAAAAGTGTACACTCTTTTGACTGTCCTGACAATAATTGAAGGCGCACGTATTTAAATTTGGTATCACTGTGTTCGCAATGAAATTGTCTATCAGAGCATACCTATAAAATGCCGCCCAAGCATAAGGAGTATCAACACCAAATAAAAAACTATGCAGATCACTCGCCGAGAGCGCCAAACAGCAACAAAATGTTTCCACTTTCTTAATGGTTGCGAAGCCTACAGTTGTCCTACATCGCTAATTTTGGTATCATTGGAATCGCAATAAAATTCTCTACACGGACATATGCATATGAATGTTTAATATAGGTAATTGCCCACCCGCAACAGTGTGTGAAGTGGAGAGTAGTTAGCCGCGAGCGCACTGGCGAAAACACCGGGGGGAAATCATGCTTGGAAAGTTTATACGTTTCCTGACCCTACTTTTCTATGTACGTATTTCTTTTTTATACCAATGTGTTCGCAATAAAATTTCCTATAAGATGAACTGTAAACATTGGTACAAAGCATGTGTAAGAGAAGCGCCAAATATAGAACCACGTCGCTCAGTATGCGTTCGCGGCAGAAACGAACGCATTGTTTTTGTTCGTTTGATGTTTGTCATGTTTATACTTGTTGAAACATTTTATAATTTGTATGACAGTGATCGCAGTAAAATTCCCTACACAGACATATACATAACACATACAAATATTTCCCACGTGTTGGATATATCAACGGCTAAAGGGGAACCCACTGCCACACGCTCGCCACACCCCCAAACATACTTTGTGTATTTTTTTTTTTACTCATAGAAGTTTATGTGATATAATATTCATTCTGGTACCAAAAAAATTCGCAAATAAATTCTCTACAAAACAAAAGTATCCCCATCCATTTCAGTTTAAAAATGGAATTTAAAGAAATATTTTTTCGATTGACGAGAAAAGTAGGCAGTTATGCGGAATCGTAAGAAAAACCAGTGACGAGTTATCTCTAATATAAAGCGCGAAAGTGTTATTAATACTATTGAAAATACATTGATTTTTATCATTTGTATTGGAAACAACATTTTCATATGTCTTTTCTTGGATCTAAATAATACGAAACCTCGCTCTATGATTTGAAGTTAAAATCCTCAAATATGGTTAAATAGTTACTTTTTTTTCAAGTTTTTCATGTAGTTTGATACTACGTAAATACATTCATTTTTACCAATATTTCGATTCTATTTCATGTAGTATAACGATATGTGATTTGGCCTTCAAATCTCAGAATTTCGCACAATATTGCATTTTAAGCAAGTTTTCTTGCATTTTGTTTCGTACGAGAAATCATCGAATTTAGCAATATTTTGACGTTTATCATCCCCTTTTCCTTTGTTTGATTTAAACAAAATATGATCGAATTAGGCAATATTTTGCCATTTTTCCTCGTTTTTGTGAATTTTCAGTCTATGGGTATTAATTCATTATATATACGATAAAAATGAGGCAAACACATAATTGATTAGATAATAACCTTAAATACTTCATTTTCAATCAACTATTAGTTTCTCGTTAAAATACTGAGTAAGATATTGAAAAGGGGAGAAGTTCTGTTTTTATTGCATATATCGACGTTTCAGCCGGAATAGAGCGATTTTCGTGTACATCTTCCATCGGTAATATAAACGGAAAATCAGGAACATTTTAGTTAACACTAATGAAAATACATTGATTTTTATCATTTGTATTGGAAACAACATTTTCATATGTCTTTTCTTGGATCTAAATAATACGAAACCTCGCTCTATGATTTGAAGTTAAAATCCTCAAATATAGTTAAATATTGACTTTTTCACGTTTTTCATGTAGTTTGATATTACGTAAATATATTCATTTTTACCTATATTTCGATACTATTTCATGTAGTATCACGATATGTGATTTGGCCTTCGAATCTCAGAATTTCGCATAATATTGCATTTTAAGCAAGTTTTCTTGCATTTTGTTTCGTACGAGAAATCATCGAATTTAGCAATATTTTGACGTTTATCATTCCCTTTTCCTTCATGTCATTTAATCAAAATATCATCGAATTAGGCAATATTTTGCCGTTTTTCCACGTTTTTGTGAATTTTCAGTTTATTAGTATTAACTCAATAAATATACAATAAAAATGATGCAAACACATAATTGATTAGATTATAACCTTAAATACTTCATTTTCAATCATTTATTTGTTTCTCTTTAAAATACTGATTAAGATATTGAAAAGGGGAGAAGTTCTGTTTTTATTGCATATATCGACGTTTCAGCCGGATTAGAGCGGTTTTACGTGGACATCTTCCATCGGTAATATAAACGGAAAATCAGGAACATTTTAGTTAATTCTAATGAAAACACATTGATTTTTATAATTTGTATTGGAAACAACATTGTCATATGTCTTTTCATGGATCTAAATAGTACGAAACCTCGCTTTATGATTCGAAGTTAAAATCCTCAAATTTGGTATAATCGTGACTTTTTTCAGGTTTTTCATGTAGTTTGATATTACGTAAATATATTCATTTTTACCAATATTTCGATACTATTTCATGTAGTATCACGATATGTGATTTGGCCTTCAAATCTCAGAATTTCGCATAATATTGCGAAATTCTGAGATTTGAAGGCCAAATCACATATCGTGATACTACATGAAATAGTATCGAAATATTGGAAAAATGAATATATTTACGTAATATCAAACTACATGAAAAACGAAAAAAGTCACTATTATACCAAATTTGTGGATTTTAACTTCGAATCATAAAGCGAGGTTTCGTACTATTTAGATCCATGAAAAGACATATGACAATGTTGTTTCCAATACAAATTATAAAAATCAATGTGTTTTCATTAGAATTAACTAAAATGTTCCTGATTTTCCGTTTATATTACCGATGGAAGATGTACACGTAAAACCGCTCTATTCCGGCTGAAACGTCGATATATGCAATAAAAACCGAACTTCTCCCCTTTTCAATATCTTACTCAGTATTTTAACGAGAAACAAATAGATGATTGAAAATGAAGTATTTAAGGTTACTATCTAATCAATTATGTGTTTGCATCATTTTTATTGTATATTTAATGAATTAATACTAATAAACTGAAAATTCACAAAAACGTGGAAAAACGGCAAAATATTGCCTAATTCGATGATATTTTGATTAAATCACATAAAGGAAAAGGTAATGATAAACGTCAAAATATTGCTAAATTCGATGATTTCTCATACGAAACAAAATGCAAGAAAACTTGCTTAAAATGCAATATTATGCGAAATTCTGAGATTTGAAGGCCAAATCACATATCGTGACACTACATGAATTAGTATCGAAATATTGGTAAAAATGAATATATATACGTAATATCAAACTACATGAAAAACGTGAAAAAAAGTCACTATTTTACCAAATTTGAGGATTTTAACTTCGAATCATAAAGCGAGGTTTCGTACTATTTAGATCCATGAAAAGACATATGACAATGTTGTTTCCAATACAAATTATAAAAATCAATGTGTTTTCATTAGAATTAACTAAAATGTTCCTGATTTTCCGTTTATATTACCGATGGAAGATGTACACGTAAAACCGCTCTAATCCGGCTGAAACGTCGATATATGCAATAAAACAGAACTTCTCCCCCTTTTCAATATCTTACTCAGTATTTTAAAGAGAAACAAATATATGATTGAAAATGAAGTATTTAAGGTTATAATCTAATCAATTATGTGTTTGCATCATTTTAATTGTATATTTATTGAGTTAATACTAATAAACTGAAAATTCACAAAAACGAGGAAAAAACGGCAAAATATTGCCTAATTTGATGATATTTTGATTAAATCACACAAAGGAAAAGGGAATGATAAACGTCAAAATATTGCTAAATTCGATGATTTCTCGTACGAAACAAAATGCAAGAAAACTTACTTAAAATGCAATATTATGCGAAATTCTGAGATTTGAAGGCCAAATCACATATCGTGATACTACATGAAATAGTATCGAAATATTGGAAAAATGAATATATTTACGTAATATCAAACTACATGAAAAACGAAAAAAGTCACTATTATACCAAATTTGTGGATTTTAACTTCGAATCATAAAGCGAGGTTTCGTACTATTTAGATCCATGAAAAGACATATGACAATGTTGTTTCCAATACAAATTATAAAAATCAATGTGTTTTCATTAGAATTAACTAAAATGTTCCTGATTTTCCGTTTATATTACCGATGGAAGATGTACATCTTCCATCGGTAATATAAACGGAAAATCAGGAACATTTTAGTTAACACTTTCGCGCTCTCGGCGCTCAAAAAAAAACAATACCCCAGATGCTTTCGGCACTTCGCGCGCCTACGCGGTAAGACCGAAAAAGTGTACACTCTTTTGACTGTCCTGACAATAATTGAAGGCGCACGTATTTAAATTTGGTATCACTGTGTTCGCAATGAAATTGTCTATCAGAGCATACCTATAAAATGCCGCCCAAGCATAAGGAGTATCAACACCAAATAAAAAACTATGCAGATCACTCGCCGAGAGCGCCAAACAGCAACAAAATGTTTCCACTTTCTTAATGGTTGCGAAGCCTACAGTTGTCCTACATCGCTAATTTTGGTATCATTGGAATCGCAATAAAATTCTCTACACGGACATATGCATATGAATGTTTAATATAGGTAATTGCCCACCCGCAACAGTGTGTGAAGTGGAGAGTAGTTAGCCGCGAGCGCACTGGCGAAAACACCGGGGGGAAATCATGCTTGGAAAGTTTATACGTTTCCTGACCCTACTTTTCTATGTACGTATTTCTTTTTTATACCAATGTGTTCGCAATAAAATTTCCTATAAGATGAACTGTAAACATTGGTACAAAGCATGTGTAAGAGAAGCGCCAAATATAGAACCACGTCGCTCAGTATGCGTTCGCGGCAGAAACGAACGCATTGTTTTTGTTCGTTTGATGTTTGTCATGTTTATACTTGTTGAAACATTTTATAATTTGTATGACAGTGATCGCAGTAAAATTCCCTACACAGACATATACATAACACATACAAATATTTCCCACGTGTTGGATATATCAACGGCTAAAGGGGAACCCACTGCCACACGCTCGCCACACCCCCAAACATACTTTGTGTATTTTTTTTTTTACTCATAGAAGTTTATGTGATATAATATTCATTCTGGTACCAAAAAAATTCGCAAATAAATTCTCTACAAAACAAAAGTATCCCCATCCATTTCAGTTTAAAAATGGAATTTAAAGAAATATTTTTTCGATTGACGAGAAAAGTAGGCAGTTATGCGGAATCGTAAGAAAAACCAGTGACGAGTTATCTCTAATATAAAGCGCGAAAGTGTTATTAATACTATTGAAAATACATTGATTTTTATCATTTGTATTGGAAACAACATTTTCATATGTCTTTTCTTGGATCTAAATAATACGAAACCTCGCTCTATGATTTGAAGTTAAAATCCTCAAATATGGTTAAATAGTTACTTTTTTTTCAAGTTTTTCATGTAGTTTGATACTACGTAAATACATTCATTTTTACCAATATTTCGATTCTATTTCATGTAGTATAACGATATGTGATTTGGCCTTCAAATCTCAGAATTTCGCACAATATTGCATTTTAAGCAAGTTTTCTTGCATTTTGTTTCGTACGAGAAATCATCGAATTTAGCAATATTTTGACGTTTATCATCCCCTTTTCCTTTGTTTGATTTAAACAAAATATGATCGAATTAGGCAATATTTTGCCATTTTTCCTCGTTTTTGTGAATTTTCAGTCTATGGGTATTAATTCATTATATATACGATAAAAATGAGGCAAACACATAATTGATTAGATAATAACCTTAAATACTTCATTTTCAATCAACTATTAGTTTCTCGTTAAAATACTGAGTAAGATATTGAAAAGGGGAGAAGTTCTGTTTTTATTGCATATATCGACGTTTCAGCCGGAATAGAGCGATTTTCGTGTACATCTTCCATCGGTAATATAAACGGAAAATCAGGAACATTTTAGTTAACACTAATGAAAATACATTGATTTTTATCATTTGTATTGGAAACAACATTTTCATATGTCTTTTCTTGGATCTAAATAATACGAAACCTCGCTCTATGATTTGAAGTTAAAATCCTCAAATATAGTTAAATATTGACTTTTTCACGTTTTTCATGTAGTTTGATATTACGTAAATATATTCATTTTTACCTATATTTCGATACTATTTCATGTAGTATCACGATATGTGATTTGGCCTTCGAATCTCAGAATTTCGCATAATATTGCATTTTAAGCAAGTTTTCTTGCATTTTGTTTCGTACGAGAAATCATCGAATTTAGCAATATTTTGACGTTTATCATTCCCTTTTCCTTCATGTCATTTAATCAAAATATCATCGAATTAGGCAATATTTTGCCGTTTTTCCACGTTTTTGTGAATTTTCAGTTTATTAGTATTAACTCAATAAATATACAATAAAAATGATGCAAACACATAATTGATTAGATTATAACCTTAAATACTTCATTTTCAATCATTTATTTGTTTCTCTTTAAAATACTGATTAAGATATTGAAAAGGGGAGAAGTTCTGTTTTTATTGCATATATCGACGTTTCAGCCGGATTAGAGCGGTTTTACGTGGACATCTTCCATCGGTAATATAAACGGAAAATCAGGAACATTTTAGTTAATTCTAATGAAAACACATTGATTTTTATAATTTGTATTGGAAACAACATTGTCATATGTCTTTTCATGGATCTAAATAGTACGAAACCTCGCTTTATGATTCGAAGTTAAAATCCTCAAATTTGGTATAATCGTGACTTTTTTCAGGTTTTTCATGTAGTTTGATATTACGTAAATATATTCATTTTTACCAATATTTCGATACTATTTCATGTAGTATCACGATATGTGATTTGGCCTTCAAATCTCAGAATTTCGCATAATATTGCGAAATTCTGAGATTTGAAGGCCAAATCACATATCGTGATACTACATGAAATAGTATCGAAATATTGGAAAAATGAATATATTTACGTAATATCAAACTACATGAAAAACGAAAAAAGTCACTATTATACCAAATTTGTGGATTTTAACTTCGAATCATAAAGCGAGGTTTCGTACTATTTAGATCCATGAAAAGACATATGACAATGTTGTTTCCAATACAAATTATAAAAATCAATGTGTTTTCATTAGAATTAACTAAAATGTTCCTGATTTTCCGTTTATATTACCGATGGAAGATGTACATCTTCCATCGGTAATATAAACGGAAAATCAGGAACATTTTAGTTAACACTTTCGCGCTCTCGGCGCTTAAAAAAAAACAATACCCCAGATGCTTTCGGCACTTCGCGCGCCTACGCGGTAAGACCGAAAAAGTGTACACTCTTTTGACTGTCCTGACAATAATTGAAGGCGCACGTATTTAAATTTGGTATCACTGTGTTCGCAATGAAATTGTCTATCAGAGCATACCTATAAAATGCCGCCCAAGCATAAGGAGTATCAACACCAAATAAAAAACTATGCAGATCACTCGCCGAGAGCGCCAAACAGCAACAAAATGTTTCCACTTTCTTAATGGTTGCGAAGCCTACAGTTGTCCTACATCGCTAATTTTGGTATCATTGGAATCGCAATAAAATTCTCTACACGGACATATGCATATGAATGTTTAATATAGGTAATTGCCCACCCGCAACAGTGTGTGAAGTGGAGAGTAGTTAGCCGCGAGCGCACTGGCGAAAACACCGGGGGGAAATCATGCTTGGAAAGTTTATACGTTTCCTGACCCTACTTTTCTATGTACGTATTTCTTTTTTATACCAATGTGTTCGCAATAAAATTTCCTATAAGATGAACTGTAAACATTGGTACAAAGCATGTGTAAGAGAAGCGCCAAATATAGAACCACGTCGCTCAGTATGCGTTCGCGGCAGAAACGAACGCATTGTTTTTGTTCGTTTGATGTTTGTCATGTTTATACTTGTTGAAACATTTTATAATTTGTATGACAGTGATCGCAGTAAAATTCCCTACACAGACATATACATAACACATACAAATATTTCCCACGTGTTGGATATATCAACGGCTAAAGGGGAACCCACTGCCACACGCTCGCCACACCCCCAAACATACTTTGTGTATTTTTTTTTTTACTCATAGAAGTTTATGTGATATAATATTCATTCTGGTACCAAAAAAATTCGCAAATAAATTCTCTACAAAACAAAAGTATCCCCATCCATTTCAGTTTAAAAATGGAATTTATAGAAATATTTTTTCGATTGACGAGAAAAGTAGGCAGTTATGCGGAATCGTAAGAAAAACCAGTGACGAGTTATCTCTAATATAAAGCGCGAAAGTGTTATTAATACTATTGAAAATACATTGATTTTTATCATTTGTATTGGAAACAACATTTTCATATGTCTTTTCTTGGATCTAAATAATACGAAACCTCGCTCTATGATTTGAAGTTAAAATCCTCAAATATGGTTAAATAGTTACTTTTTTTTCAAGTTTTTCATGTAGTTTGATACTACGTAAATACATTCATTTTTACCAATATTTCGATTCTATTTCATGTAGTATAACGATATGTGATTTGGCCTTCAAATCTCAGAATTTCGCACAATATTGCATTTTAAGCAAGTTTTCTTGCATTTTGTTTCGTACGAGAAATCATCGAATTTAGCAATATTTTGACGTTTATCATCCCCTTTTCCTTTGTTTGATTTAAACAAAATATGATCGAATTAGGCAATATTTTGCCATTTTTCCTCGTTTTTGTGAATTTTCAGTCTATGGGTATTAATTCATTATATATACGATAAAAATGAGGCAAACACATAATTGATTAGATAATAACCTTAAATACTTCATTTTCAATCAACTATTAGTTTCTCGTTAAAATACTGAGTAAGATATTGAAAAGGGGAGAAGTTCTGTTTTTATTGCATATATCGACGTTTCAGCCGGAATAGAGCGATTTTCGTGTACATCTTCCATCGGTAATATAAACGGAAAATCAGGAACATTTTAGTTAACACTAATGAAAATACATTGATTTTTATCATTTGTATTGGAAACAACATTTTCATATGTCTTTTCTTGGATCTAAATAATACGAAACCTCGCTCTATGATTTGAAGTTAAAATCCTCAAATATAGTTAAATATTGACTTTTTCACGTTTTTCATGTAGTTTGATATTACGTAAATATATTCATTTTTACCTATATTTCGATACTATTTCATGTAGTATCACGATATGTGATTTGGCCTTCGAATCTCAGAATTTCGCATAATATTGCATTTTAAGCAAGTTTTCTTGCATTTTGTTTCGTACGAGAAATCATCGAATTTAGCAATATTTTGACGTTTATCATTCCCTTTTCCTTCATGTCATTTAATCAAAATATCATCGAATTAGGCAATATTTTGCCGTTTTTCCACGTTTTTGTGAATTTTCAGTTTATTAGTATTAACTCAATAAATATACAATAAAAATGATGCAAACACATAATTGATTAGAATATAACCTTAAATACTTCATTTTCAATCATTTATTTGTTTCTCTTTAAAATACTGATTAAGATATTGAAAAGGGGAGAAGTTCTGTTTTTATTGCATATATCGACGTTTCAGCCGGATTAGAGCGGTTTTACGTGGACATCTTCCATCGGTAATATAAACGGAAAATCAGGAACATTTTAGTTAATTCTAATGAAAACACATTGATTTTTATAATTTGTATTGGAAACAACATTGTCATATGTCTTTTCATGGATCTAAATAGTACGAAACCTCGCTTTATGATTCGAAGTTAAAATCCTCAAATTTGGTATAATCGTGACTTTTTTCAGGTTTTTCATGTAGTTTGATATTACGTAAATATATTCATTTTTACCAATATTTCGATACTATTTCATGTAGTATCACGATATGTGATTTGGCCTTCAAATCTCAGAATTTCGCATAATATTGCGAAATTCTGAGATTTGAAGGCCAAATCACATATCGTGATACTACATGAAATAGTATCGAAATATTGGAAAAATGAATATATTTACGTAATATCAAACTACATGAAAAACGAAAAAAGTCACTATTATACCAAATTTGTGGATTTTAACTTCGAATCATAAAGCGAGGTTTCGTACTATTTAGATCCATGAAAAGACATATGACAATGTTGTTTCCAATACAAATTATAAAAATCAATGTGTTTTCATTAGAATTAACTAAAATGTTCCTGATTTTCCGTTTATATTACCGATGGAAGATGTACATCTTCCATCGGTAATATAAACGGAAAATCAGGAACATTTTAGTTAACACTTTCGCGCTCTCGGCGCTTAAAAAAAAACAATACCCCAGATGCTTTCGGCACTTCGCGCGCCTACGCGGTAAGACCGAAAAAGTGTACACTCTTTTGACTGTCCTGACAATAATTGAAGGCGCACGTATTTAAATTTGGTATCACTGTGTTCGCAATGAAATTGTCTATCAGAGCATACCTATAAAATGCCGCCCAAGCATAAGGAGTATCAACACCAAATAAAAAACTATGCAGATCACTCGCCGAGAGCGCCAAACAGCAACAAAATGTTTCCACTTTCTTAATGGTTGCGAAGCCTACAGTTGTCCTACATCGCTAATTTTGGTATCATTGGAATCGCAATAAAATTCTCTACACGGACATATGCATATGAATGTTTAATATAGGTAATTGCCCACCCGCAACAGTGTGTGAAGTGGAGAGTAGTTAGCCGCGAGCGCACTGGCGAAAACACCGGGGGGAAATCATGCTTGGAAAGTTTATACGTTTCCTGACCCTACTTTTCTATGTACGTATTTCTTTTTTATACCAATGTGTTCGCAATAAAATTTCCTATAAGATGAACTGTAAACATTGGTACAAAGCATGTGTAAGAGAAGCGCCAAATATAGAACCACGTCGCTCAGTATGCGTTCGCGGCAGAAACGAACGCATTGTTTTTGTTCGTTTGATGTTTGTCATGTTTATACTTGTTGAAACATTTTATAATTTGTATGACAGTGATCGCAGTAAAATTCCCTACACAGACATATACATAACACATACAAATATTTCCCACGTGTTGGATATATCAACGGCTAAAGGGGAACCCACTGCCACACGCTCGCCACACCCCCAAACATACTTTGTGTATTTTTTTTTTTACTCATAGAAGTTTATGTGATATAATATTCATTCTGGTACCAAAAAAATTCGCAAATAAATTCTCTACAAAACAAAAGTATCCCCATCCATTTCAGTTTAAAAATGGAATTTATAGAAATATTTTTTCGATTGACGAGAAAAGTAGGCAGTTATGCGGAATCGTAAGAAAAACCAGTGACGAGTTATCTCTAATATAAAGCGCGAAAGTGTTATTAATACTATTGAAAATACATTGATTTTTATCATTTGTATTGGAAACAACATTTTCATATGTCTTTTCTTGGATCTAAATAATACGAAACCTCGCTCTATGATTTGAAGTTAAAATCCTCAAATATGGTTAAATAGTTACTTTTTTTTCAAGTTTTTCATGTAGTTTGATACTACGTAAATACATTCATTTTTACCAATATTTCGATTCTATTTCATGTAGTATAACGATATGTGATTTGGCCTTCAAATCTCAGAATTTCGCACAATATTGCATTTTAAGCAAGTTTTCTTGCATTTTGTTTCGTACGAGAAATCATCGAATTTAGCAATATTTTGACGTTTATCATCCCCTTTTCCTTTGTTTGATTTAAACAAAATATGATCGAATTAGGCAATATTTTGCCATTTTTCCTCGTTTTTGTGAATTTTCAGTCTATGGGTATTAATTCATTATATATACGATAAAAATGAGGCAAACACATAATTGATTAGATAATAACCTTAAATACTTCATTTTCAATCAACTATTAGTTTCTCGTTAAAATACTGAGTAAGATATTGAAAAGGGGAGAAGTTCTGTTTTTATTGCATATATCGACGTTTCAGCCGGAATAGAGCGATTTTCGTGTACATCTTCCATCGGTAATATAAACGGAAAATCAGGAACATTTTAGTTAACACTAATGAAAATACATTGATTTTTATCATTTGTATTGGAAACAACATTTTCATATGTCTTTTCTTGGATCTAAATAATACGAAACCTCGCTCTATGATTTGAAGTTAAAATCCTCAAATATAGTTAAATATTGACTTTTTCACGTTTTTCATGTAGTTTGATATTACGTAAATATATTCATTTTTACCTATATTTCGATACTATTTCATGTAGTATCACGATATGTGATTTGGCCTTCGAATCTCAGAATTTCGCATAATATTGCATTTTAAGCAAGTTTTCTTGCATTTTGTTTCGTACGAGAAATCATCGAATTTAGCAATATTTTGACGTTTATCATTCCCTTTTCCTTCATGTCATTTAATCAAAATATCATCGAATTAGGCAATATTTTGCCGTTTTTCCACGTTTTTGTGAATTTTCAGTTTATTAGTATTAACTCAATAAATATACAATAAAAATGATGCAAACACATAATTGATTAGATTATAACCTTAAATACTTCATTTTCAATCATTTATTTGTTTCTCTTTAAAATACTGATTAAGATATTGAAAAGGAGAGAAGTTCTGTTTTTATTGCATATATCGACGTTTCAGCCGGATTAGAGCGGTTTTACGTGGACATCTTCCATCGGTAATATAAACGGAAAATCAGGAACATTTTAGTTAATTCTAATGAAAACACATTGATTTTTATAATTTGTATTGGAAACAACATTGTCATATGTCTTTTCATGGATCTAAATAGTACGAAACCTCGCTTTATGATTCGAAGTTAAAATCCTCAAATTTGGTATAATCGTGACTTTTTTCAGGTTTTTCATGTAGTTTGATATTACGTAAATATATTCATTTTTACCAATATTTCGATACTATTTCATGTAGTATCACGATATGTGATTTGGCCTTCAAATCTCAGAATTTCGCATAATATTGCGAAATTCTGAGATTTGAAGGCCAAATCACATATCGTGATACTACATGAAATAGTATCGAAATATTGGAAAAATGAATATATTTACGTAATATCAAACTACATGAAAAACGAAAAAAGTCACTATTATACCAAATTTGTGGATTTTAACTTCGAATCATAAAGCGAGGTTTCGTACTATTTAGATCCATGAAAAGACATATGACAATGTTGTTTCCAATACAAATTATAAAAATCAATGTGTTTTCATTAGAATTAACTAAAATGTTCCTGATTTTCCGTTTATATTACCGATGGAAGATGTACATCTTCCATCGGTAATATAAACGGAAAATCAGGAACATTTTAGTTAACACTTTCGCGCTCTCGGCGCTTAAAAAAAAACAATACCCCAGATGCTTTCGGCACTTCGCGCGCCTACGCGGTAAGACCGAAAAAGTGTACACTCTTTTGACTGTCCTGACAATAATTGAAGGCGCACGTATTTAAATTTGGTATCACTGTGTTCGCAATGAAATTGTCTATCAGAGCATACCTATAAAATGCCGCCCAAGCATAAGGAGTATCAACACCAAATAAAAAACTATGCAGATCACTCGCCGAGAGCGCCAAACAGCAACAAAATGTTTCCACTTTCTTAATGGTTGCGAAGCCTACAGTTGTCCTACATCGCTAATTTTGGTATCATTGGAATCGCAATAAAATTCTCTACACGGACATATGCATATGAATGTTTAATATAGGTAATTGCCCACCCGCAACAGTGTGTGAAGTGGAGAGTAGTTAGCCGCGAGCGCACTGGCGAAAACACCGGGGGGAAATCATGCTTGGAAAGTTTATACGTTTCCTGACCCTACTTTTCTATGTACGTATTTCTTTTTTATACCAATGTGTTCGCAATAAAATTTCCTATAAGATGAACTGTAAACATTGGTACAAAGCATGTGTAAGAGAAGCGCCAAATATAGAACCACGTCGCTCAGTATGCGTTCGCGGCAGAAACGAACGCATTGTTTTTGTTCGTTTGATGTTTGTCATGTTTATACTTGTTGAAACATTTTATAATTTGTATGACAGTGATCGCAGTAAAATTCCCTACACAGACATATACATAACACATACAAATATTTCCCACGTGTTGGATATATCAACGGCTAAAGGGGAACCCACTGCCACACGCTCGCCACACCCCCAAACATACTTTGTGTATTTTTTTTTTTACTCATAGAAGTTTATGTGATATAATATTCATTCTGGTACCAAAAAAATTCGCAAATAAATTCTCTACAAAACAAAAGTATCCCCATCCATTTCAGTTTAAAAATGGAATTTATAGAAATATTTTTTCGATTGACGAGAAAAGTAGGCAGTTATGCGGAATCGTAAGAAAAACCAGTGACGAGTTATCTCTAATATAAAGCGCGAAAGTGTTATTAATACTATTGAAAATACATTGATTTTTATCATTTGTATTGGAAACAACATTTTCATATGTCTTTTCTTGGATCTAAATAATACGAAACCTCGCTCTATGATTTGAAGTTAAAATCCTCAAATATGGTTAAATAGTTACTTTTTTTTCAAGTTTTTCATGTAGTTTGATACTACGTAAATACATTCATTTTTACCAATATTTCGATTCTATTTCATGTAGTATAACGATATGTGATTTGGCCTTCAAATCTCAGAATTTCGCACAATATTGCATTTTAAGCAAGTTTTCTTGCATTTTGTTTCGTACGAGAAATCATCGAATTTAGCAATATTTTGACGTTTATCATCCCCTTTTCCTTTGTTTGATTTAAACAAAATATGATCGAATTAGGCAATATTTTGCCATTTTTCCTCGTTTTTGTGAATTTTCAGTCTATGGGTATTAATTCATTATATATACGATAAAAATGAGGCAAACACATAATTGATTAGATAATAACCTTAAATACTTCATTTTCAATCAACTATTAGTTTCTCGTTAAAATACTGAGTAAGATATTGAAAAGGGGAGAAGTTCTGTTTTTATTGCATATATCGACGTTTCAGCCGGAATAGAGCGATTTTCGTGTACATCTTCCATCGGTAATATAAACGGAAAATCAGGAACATTTTAGTTAACACTAATGAAAATACATTGATTTTTATCATTTGTATTGGAAACAACATTTTCATATGTCTTTTCTTGGATCTAAATAATACGAAACCTCGCTCTATGATTTGAAGTTAAAATCCTCAAATATAGTTAAATATTGACTTTTTCACGTTTTTCATGTAGTTTGATATTACGTAAATATATTCATTTTTACCTATATTTCGATACTATTTCATGTAGTATCACGATATGTGATTTGGCCTTCGAATCTCAGAATTTCGCATAATATTGCATTTTAAGCAAGTTTTCTTGCATTTTGTTTCGTACGAGAAATCATCGAATTTAGCAATATTTTGACGTTTATCATTCCCTTTTCCTTCATGTCATTTAATCAAAATATCATCGAATTAGGCAATATTTTGCCGTTTTTCCACGTTTTTGTGAATTTTCAGTTTATTAGTATTAACTCAATAAATATACAATAAAAATGATGCAAACACATAATTGATTAGATTATAACCTTAAATACTTCATTTTCAATCATTTATTTGTTTCTCTTTAAAATACTGATTAAGATATTGAAAAGGGGAGAAGTTCTGTTTTTATTGCATATATCGACGTTTCAGCCGGATTAGAGCGGTTTTACGTGGACATCTTCCATCGGTAATATAAACGGAAAATCAGGAACATTTTAGTTAATTCTAATGAAAACACATTGATTTTTATAATTTGTATTGGAAACAACATTGTCATATGTCTTTTCATGGATCTAAATAGTACGAAACCTCGCTTTATGATTCGAAGTTAAAATCCTCAAATTTGGTATAATCGTGACTTTTTTCAGGTTTTTCATGTAGTTTGATATTACGTAAATATATTCATTTTTACCAATATTTCGATACTATTTCATGTAGTATCACGATATGTGATTTGGCCTTCAAATCTCAGAATTTCGCATAATATTGCGAAATTCTGAGATTTGAAGGCCAAATCACATATCGTGATACTACATGAAATAGTATCGAAATATTGGAAAAATGAATATATTTACGTAATATCAAACTACATGAAAAACGAAAAAAGTCACTATTATACCAAATTTGTGGATTTTAACTTCGAATCATAAAGCGAGGTTTCGTACTATTTAGATCCATGAAAAGACATATGACAATGTTGTTTCCAATACAAATTATAAAAATCAATGTGTTTTCATTAGAATTAACTAAAATGTTCCTGATTTTCCGTTTATATTACCGATGGAAGATGTACATCTTCCATCGGTAATATAAACGGAAAATCAGGAACATTTTAGTTAACACTTTCGCGCTCTCGGCGCTTAAAAAAAAACAATACCCCAGATGCTTTCGGCACTTCGCGCGCCTACGCGGTAAGACCGAAAAAGTGTACACTCTTTTGACTGTCCTGACAATAATTGAAGGCGCACGTATTTAAATTTGGTATCACTGTGTTCGCAATGAAATTGTCTATCAGAGCATACCTATAAAATGCCGCCCAAGCATAAGGAGTATCAACACCAAATAAAAAACTATGCAGATCACTCGCCGAGAGCGCCAAACAGCAACAAAATGTTTCCACTTTCTTAATGGTTGCGAAGCCTACAGTTGTCCTACATCGCTAATTTTGGTATCATTGGAATCGCAATAAAATTCTCTACACGGACATATGCATATGAATGTTTAATATAGGTAATTGCCCACCCGCAACAGTGTGTGAAGTGGAGAGTAGTTAGCCGCGAGCGCACTGGCGAAAACACCGGGGGGAAATCATGCTTGGAAAGTTTATACGTTTCCTGACCCTACTTTTCTATGTACGTATTTCTTTTTTATACCAATGTGTTCGCAATAAAATTTCCTATAAGATGAACTGTAAACATTGGTACAAAGCATGTGTAAGAGAAGCGCCAAATATAGAACCACGTCGCTCAGTATGCGTTCGCGGCAGAAACGAACGCATTGTTTTTGTTCGTTTGATGTTTGTCATGTTTATACTTGTTGAAACATTTTATAATTTGTATGACAGTGATCGCAGTAAAATTCCCTACACAGACATATACATAACACATACAAATATTTCCCACGTGTTGGATATATCAACGGCTAAAGGGGAACCCACTGCCACACGCTCGCCACACCCCCAAACATACTTTGTGTATTTTTTTTTTTACTCATAGAAGTTTATGTGATATAATATTCATTCTGGTACCAAAAAAATTCGCAAATAAATTCTCTACAAAACAAAAGTATCCCCATCCATTTCAGTTTAAAAATGGAATTTATAGAAATATTTTTTCGATTGACGAGAAAAGTAGGCAGTTATGCGGAATCGTAAGAAAAACCAGTGACGAGTTATCTCTAATATAAAGCGCGAAAGTGTTATTAATACTATTGAAAATACATTGATTTTTATCATTTGTATTGGAAACAACATTTTCATATGTCTTTTCTTGGATCTAAATAATACGAAACCTCGCTCTATGATTTGAAGTTAAAATCCTCAAATATGGTTAAATAGTTACTTTTTTTTCAAGTTTTTCATGTAGTTTGATACTACGTAAATACATTCATTTTTACCAATATTTCGATTCTATTTCATGTAGTATAACGATATGTGATTTGGCCTTCAAATCTCAGAATTTCGCACAATATTGCATTTTAAGCAAGTTTTCTTGCATTTTGTTTCGTACGAGAAATCATCGAATTTAGCAATATTTTGACGTTTATCATCCCCTTTTCCTTTGTTTGATTTAAACAAAATATGATCGAATTAGGCAATATTTTGCCATTTTTCCTCGTTTTTGTGAATTTTCAGTCTATGGGTATTAATTCATTATATATACGATAAAAATGAGGCAAACACATAATTGATTAGATAATAACCTTAAATACTTCATTTTCAATCAACTATTAGTTTCTCGTTAAAATACTGAGTAAGATATTGAAAAGGGGAGAAGTTCTGTTTTTATTGCATATATCGACGTTTCAGCCGGAATAGAGCGATTTTCGTGTACATCTTCCATCGGTAATATAAACGGAAAATCAGGAACATTTTAGTTAACACTAATGAAAATACATTGATTTTTATCATTTGTATTGGAAACAACATTTTCATATGTCTTTTCTTGGATCTAAATAATACGAAACCTCGCTCTATGATTTGAAGTTAAAATCCTCAAATATAGTTAAATATTGACTTTTTCACGTTTTTCATGTAGTTTGATATTACGTAAATATATTCATTTTTACCTATATTTCGATACTATTTCATGTAGTATCACGATATGTGATTTGGCCTTCGAATCTCAGAATTTCGCATAATATTGCATTTTAAGCAAGTTTTCTTGCATTTTGTTTCGTACGAGAAATCATCGAATTTAGCAATATTTTGACGTTTATCATTCCCTTTTCCTTCATGTCATTTAATCAAAATATCATCGAATTAGGCAATATTTTGCCGTTTTTCCACGTTTTTGTGAATTTTCAGTTTATTAGTATTAACTCAATAAATATACAATAAAAATGATGCAAACACATAATTGATTAGATTATAACCTTAAATACTTCATTTTCAATCATTTATTTGTTTCTCTTTAAAATACTGATTAAGATATTGAAAAGGGGAGAAGTTCTGTTTTTATTGCATATATCGACGTTTCAGCCGGATTAGAGCGGTTTTACGTGGACATCTTCCATCGGTAATATAAACGGAAAATCAGGAACATTTTAGTTAATTCTAATGAAAACACATTGATTTTTATAATTTGTATTGGAAACAACATTGTCATATGTCTTTTCATGGATCTAAATAGTACGAAACCTCGCTTTATGATTCGAAGTTAAAATCCTCAAATTTGGTATAATCGTGACTTTTTTCAGGTTTTTCATGTAGTTTGATATTACGTAAATATATTCATTTTTACCAATATTTCGATACTATTTCATGTAGTATCACGATATGTGATTTGGCCTTCAAATCTCAGAATTTCGCATAATATTGCGAAATTCTGAGATTTGAAGGCCAAATCACATATCGTGATACTACATGAAATAGTATCGAAATATTGGAAAAATGAATATATTTACGTAATATCAAACTACATGAAAAACGAAAAAAGTCACTATTATACCAAATTTGTGGATTTTAACTTCGAATCATAAAGCGAGGTTTCGTACTATTTAGATCCATGAAAAGACATATGACAATGTTGTTTCCAATACAAATTATAAAAATCAATGTGTTTTCATTAGAATTAACTAAAATGTTCCTGATTTTCCGTTTATATTACCGATGGAAGATGTACATCTTCCATCGGTAATATAAACGGAAAATCAGGAACATTTTAGTTAACACTTTCGCGCTCTCGGCGCTTAAAAAAAAACAATACCCCAGATGCTTTCGGCACTTCGCGCGCCTACGCGGTAAGACCGAAAAAGTGTACACTCTTTTGACTGTCCTGACAATAATTGAAGGCGCACGTATTTAAATTTGGTATCACTGTGTTCGCAATGAAATTGTCTATCAGAGCATACCTATAAAATGCCGCCCAAGCATAAGGAGTATCAACACCAAATAAAAAACTATGCAGATCACTCGCCGAGAGCGCCAAACAGCAACAAAATGTTTCCACTTTCTTAATGGTTGCGAAGCCTACAGTTGTCCTACATCGCTAATTTTGGTATCATTGGAATCGCAATAAAATTCTCTACACGGACATATGCATATGAATGTTTAATATAGGTAATTGCCCACCCGCAACAGTGTGTGAAGTGGAGAGTAGTTAGCCGCGAGCGCACTGGCGAAAACACCGGGGGGAAATCATGCTTGGAAAGTTTATACGTTTCCTGACCCTACTTTTCTATGTACGTATTTCTTTTTTATACCAATGTGTTCGCAATAAAATTTCCTATAAGATGAACTGTAAACATTGGTACAAAGCATGTGTAAGAGAAGCGCCAAATATAGAACCACGTCGCTCAGTATGCGTTCGCGGCAGAAACGAACGCATTGTTTTTGTTCGTTTGATGTTTGTCATGTTTATACTTGTTGAAACATTTTATAATTTGTATGACAGTGATCGCAGTAAAATTCCCTACACAGACATATACATAACACATACAAATATTTCCCACGTGTTGGATATATCAACGGCTAAAGGGGAACCCACTGCCACACGCTCGCCACACCCCCAAACATACTTTGTGTATTTTTTTTTTTACTCATAGAAGTTTATGTGATATAATATTCATTCTGGTACCAAAAAAATTCGCAAATAAATTCTCTACAAAACAAAAGTATCCCCATCCATTTCAGTTTAAAAATGGAATTTATAGAAATATTTTTTCGATTGACGAGAAAAGTAGGCAGTTATGCGGAATCGTAAGAAAAACCAGTGACGAGTTATCTCTAATATAAAGCGCGAAAGTGTTATTAATACTATTGAAAATACATTGATTTTTATCATTTGTATTGGAAACAACATTTTCATATGTCTTTTCTTGGATCTAAATAATACGAAACCTCGCTCTATGATTTGAAGTTAAAATCCTCAAATATGGTTAAATAGTTACTTTTTTTTCAAGTTTTTCATGTAGTTTGATACTACGTAAATACATTCATTTTTACCAATATTTCGATTCTATTTCATGTAGTATAACGATATGTGATTTGGCCTTCAAATCTCAGAATTTCGCACAATATTGCATTTTAAGCAAGTTTTCTTGCATTTTGTTTCGTACGAGAAATCATCGAATTTAGCAATATTTTGACGTTTATCATCCCCTTTTCCTTTGTTTGATTTAAACAAAATATGATCGAATTAGGCAATATTTTGCCATTTTTCCTCGTTTTTGTGAATTTTCAGTCTATGGGTATTAATTCATTATATATACGATAAAAATGAGGCAAACACATAATTGATTAGATAATAACCTTAAATACTTCATTTTCAATCAACTATTAGTTTCTCGTTAAAATACTGAGTAAGATATTGAAAAGGGGAGAAGTTCTGTTTTTATTGCATATATCGACGTTTCAGCCGGAATAGAGCGATTTTCGTGTACATCTTCCATCGGTAATATAAACGGAAAATCAGGAACATTTTAGTTAACACTAATGAAAATACATTGATTTTTATCATTTGTATTGGAAACAACATTTTCATATGTCTTTTCTTGGATCTAAATAATACGAAACCTCGCTCTATGATTTGAAGTTAAAATCCTCAAATATAGTTAAATATTGACTTTTTCACGTTTTTCATGTAGTTTGATATTACGTAAATATATTCATTTTTACCTATATTTCGATACTATTTCATGTAGTATCACGATATGTGATTTGGCCTTCGAATCTCAGAATTTCGCATAATATTGCATTTTAAGCAAGTTTTCTTGCATTTTGTTTCGTACGAGAAATCATCGAATTTAGCAATATTTTGACGTTTATCATTCCCTTTTCCTTCATGTCATTTAATCAAAATATCATCGAATTAGGCAATATTTTGCCGTTTTTCCACGTTTTTGTGAATTTTCAGTTTATTAGTATTAACTCAATAAATATACAATAAAAATGATGCAAACACATAATTGATTAGATTATAACCTTAAATACTTCATTTTCAATCATTTATTTGTTTCTCTTTAAAATACTGATTAAGATATTGAAAAGGGGAGAAGTTCTGTTTTTATTGCATATATCGACGTTTCAGCCGGATTAGAGCGGTTTTACGTGGACATCTTCCATCGGTAATATAAACGGAAAATCAGGAACATTTTAGTTAATTCTAATGAAAACACATTGATTTTTATAATTTGTATTGGAAACAACATTGTCATATGTCTTTTCATGGATCTAAATAGTACGAAACCTCGCTTTATGATTCGAAGTTAAAATCCTCAAATTTGGTATAATCGTGACTTTTTTCAGGTTTTTCATGTAGTTTGATATTACGTAAATATATTCATTTTTACCAATATTTCGATACTATTTCATGTAGTATCACGATATGTGATTTGGCCTTCAAATCTCAGAATTTCGCATAATATTGCGAAATTCTGAGATTTGAAGGCCAAATCACATATCGTGATACTACATGAAATAGTATCGAAATATTGGAAAAATGAATATATTTACGTAATATCAAACTACATGAAAAACGAAAAAAGTCACTATTATACCAAATTTGTGGATTTTAACTTCGAATCATAAAGCGAGGTTTCGTACTATTTAGATCCATGAAAAGACATATGACAATGTTGTTTCCAATACAAATTATAAAAATCAATGTGTTTTCATTAGAATTAACTAAAATGTTCCTGATTTTCCGTTTATATTACCGATGGAAGATGTACATCTTCCATCGGTAATATAAACGGAAAATCAGGAACATTTTAGTTAACACTTTCGCGCTCTCGGCGCTTAAAAAAAAACAATACCCCAGATGCTTTCGGCACTTCGCGCGCCTACGCGGTAAGACCGAAAAAGTGTACACTCTTTTGACTGTCCTGACAATAATTGAAGGCGCACGTATTTAAATTTGGTATCACTGTGTTCGCAATGAAATTGTCTATCAGAGCATACCTATAAAATGCCGCCCAAGCATAAGGAGTATCAACACCAAATAAAAAACTATGCAGATCACTCGCCGAGAGCGCCAAACAGCAACAAAATGTTTCCACTTTCTTAATGGTTGCGAAGCCTACAGTTGTCCTACATCGCTAATTTTGGTATCATTGGAATCGCAATAAAATTCTCTACACGGACATATGCATATGAATGTTTAATATAGGTAATTGCCCACCCGCAACAGTGTGTGAAGTGGAGAGTAGTTAGCCGCGAGCGCACTGGCGAAAACACCGGGGGGAAATCATGCTTGGAAAGTTTATACGTTTCCTGACCCTACTTTTCTATGTACGTATTTCTTTTTTATACCAATGTGTTCGCAATAAAATTTCCTATAAGATGAACTGTAAACATTGGTACAAAGCATGTGTAAGAGAAGCGCCAAATATAGAACCACGTCGCTCAGTATGCGTTCGCGGCAGAAACGAACGCATTGTTTTTGTTCGTTTGATGTTTGTCATGTTTATACTTGTTGAAACATTTTATAATTTGTATGACAGTGATCGCAGTAAAATTCCCTACACAGACATATACATAACACATACAAATATTTCCCACGTGTTGGATATATCAACGGCTAAAGGGGAACCCACTGCCACACGCTCGCCACACCCCCAAACATACTTTGTGTATTTTTTTTTTTACTCATAGAAGTTTATGTGATATAATATTCATTCTGGTACCAAAAAAATTCGCAAATAAATTCTCTACAAAACAAAAGTATCCCCATCCATTTCAGTTTAAAAATGGAATTTATAGAAATATTTTTTCGATTGACGAGAAAAGTAGGCAGTTATGCGGAATCGTAAGAAAAACCAGTGACGAGTTATCTCTAATATAAAGCGCGAAAGTGTTAATACTATTGAAAATACATTGATTTTTATCATTTGTATTGGAAACAACATTTTCATATGTCTTTTCTTGGATCTAAATAATACGAAACCTCGCTCTATGATTTGAAGTTAAAATCCTCAAATATGGTTAAATAGTTACTTTTTTTTCAAGTTTTTCATGTAGTTTGATACTACGTAAATACATTCATTTTTACCAATATTTCGATTCTATTTCATGTAGTATAACGATATGTGATTTGGCCTTCAAATCTCAGAATTTCGCACAATATTGCATTTTAAGCAAGTTTTCTTGCATTTTGTTTCGTACGAGAAATCATCGAATTTAGCAATATTTTGACGTTTATCATCCCCTTTTCCTTTGTTTGATTTAAACAAAATATGATCGAATTAGGCAATATTTTGCCATTTTTCCTCGTTTTTGTGAATTTTCAGTCTATGGGTATTAATTCATTATATATACGATAAAAATGAGGCAAACACATAATTGATTAGATAATAACCTTAAATACTTCATTTTCAATCAACTATTAGTTTCTCGTTAAAATACTGAGTAAGATATTGAAAAGGGGAGAAGTTCTGTTTTTATTGCATATATCGACGTTTCAGCCGGAATAGAGCGATTTTCGTGTACATCTTCCATCGGTAATATAAACGGAAAATCAGGAACATTTTAGTTAACACTAATGAAAATACATTGATTTTTATCATTTGTATTGGAAACAACATTTTCATATGTCTTTTCTTGGATCTAAATAATACGAAACCTCGCTCTATGATTTGAAGTTAAAATCCTCAAATATAGTTAAATATTGACTTTTTCACGTTTTTCATGTAGTTTGATATTACGTAAATATATTCATTTTTACCTATATTTCGATACTATTTCATGTAGTATCACGATATGTGATTTGGCCTTCGAATCTCAGAATTTCGCATAATATTGCATTTTAAGCAAGTTTTCTTGCATTTTGTTTCGTACGAGAAATCATCGAATTTAGCAATATTTTGACGTTTATCATTCCCTTTTCCTTCATGTCATTTAATCAAAATATCATCGAATTAGGCAATATTTTGCCGTTTTTCCACGTTTTTGTGAATTTTCAGTTTATTAGTATTAACTCAATAAATATACAATAAAAATGATGCAAACACATAATTGATTAGATTATAACCTTAAATACTTCATTTTCAATCATTTATTTGTTTCTCTTTAAAATACTGATTAAGATATTGAAAAGGGGAGAAGTTCTGTTTTTATTGCATATATCGACGTTTCAGCCGGATTAGAGCGGTTTTACGTGGACATCTTCCATCGGTAATATAAACGGAAAATCAGGAACATTTTAGTTAATTCTAATGAAAACACATTGATTTTTATAATTTGTATTGGAAACAACATTGTCATATGTCTTTTCATGGATCTAAATAGTACGAAACCTCGCTTTATGATTCGAAGTTAAAATCCTCAAATTTGGTATAATCGTGACTTTTTTCAGGTTTTTCATGTAGTTTGATATTACGTAAATATATTCATTTTTACCAATATTTCGATACTATTTCATGTAGTATCACGATATGTGATTTGGCCTTCAAATCTCAGAATTTCGCATAATATTGCGAAATTCTGAGATTTGAAGGCCAAATCACATATCGTGATACTACATGAAATAGTATCGAAATATTGGAAAAATGAATATATTTACGTAATATCAAACTACATGAAAAACGAAAAAAGTCACTATTATACCAAATTTGTGGATTTTAACTTCGAATCATAAAGCGAGGTTTCGTACTATTTAGATCCATGAAAAGACATATGACAATGTTGTTTCCAATACAAATTATAAAAATCAATGTGTTTTCATTAGAATTAACTAAAATGTTCCTGATTTTCCGTTTATATTACCGATGGAAGATGTACATCTTCCATCGGTAATATAAACGGAAAATCAGGAACATTTTAGTTAACACTTTCGCGCTCTCGGCGCTTAAAAAAAAACAATACCCCAGATGCTTTCGGCACTTCGCGCGCCTACGCGGTAAGACCGAAAAAGTGTACACTCTTTTGACTGTCCTGACAATAATTGAAGGCGCACGTATTTAAATTTGGTATCACTGTGTTCGCAATGAAATTGTCTATCAGAGCATACCTATAAAATGCCGCCCAAGCATAAGGAGTATCAACACCAAATAAAAAACTATGCAGATCACTCGCCGAGAGCGCCAAACAGCAACAAAATGTTTCCACTTTCTTAATGGTTGCGAAGCCTACAGTTGTCCTACATCGCTAATTTTGGTATCATTGGAATCGCAATAAAATTCTCTACACGGACATATGCATATGAATGTTTAATATAGGTAATTGCCCACCCGCAACAGTGTGTGAAGTGGAGAGTAGTTAGCCGCGAGCGCACTGGCGAAAACACCGGGGGGAAATCATGCTTGGAAAGTTTATACGTTTCCTGACCCTACTTTTCTATGTACGTATTTCTTTTTTATACCAATGTGTTCGCAATAAAATTTCCTATAAGATGAACTGTAAACATTGGTACAAAGCATGTGTAAGAGAAGCGCCAAATATAGAACCACGTCGCTCAGTATGCGTTCGCGGCAGAAACGAACGCATTGTTTTTGTTCGTTTGATGTTTGTCATGTTTATACTTGTTGAAACATTTTATAATTTGTATGACAGTGATCGCAGTAAAATTCCCTACACAGACATATACATAACACATACAAATATTTCCCACGTGTTGGATATATCAACGGCTAAAGGGGAACCCACTGCCACACGCTCGCCACACCCCCAAACATACTTTGTGTATTTTTTTTTTTACTCATAGAAGTTTATGTGATATAATATTCATTCTGGTACCAAAAAAATTCGCAAATAAATTCTCTACAAAACAAAAGTATCCCCATCCATTTCAGTTTAAAAATGGAATTTATAGAAATATTTTTTCGATTGACGAGAAAAGTAGGCAGTTATGCGGAATCGTAAGAAAAACCAGTGACGAGTTATCTCTAATATAAAGCGCGAAAGTGTTATTAATACTATTGAAAATACATTGATTTTTATCATTTGTATTGGAAACAACATTTTCATATGTCTTTTCTTGGATCTAAATAATACGAAACCTCGCTCTATGATTTGAAGTTAAAATCCTCAAATATGGTTAAATAGTTACTTTTTTTTCAAGTTTTTCATGTAGTTTGATACTACGTAAATACATTCATTTTTACCAATATTTCGATTCTATTTCATGTAGTATAACGATATGTGATTTGGCCTTCAAATCTCAGAATTTCGCACAATATTGCATTTTAAGCAAGTTTTCTTGCATTTTGTTTCGTACGAGAAATCATCGAATTTAGCAATATTTTGACGTTTATCATCCCCTTTTCCTTTGTTTGATTTAAACAAAATATGATCGAATTAGGCAATATTTTGCCATTTTTCCTCGTTTTTGTGAATTTTCAGTCTATGGGTATTAATTCATTATATATACGATAAAAATGAGGCAAACACATAATTGATTAGATAATAACCTTAAATACTTCATTTTCAATCAACTATTAGTTTCTCGTTAAAATACTGAGTAAGATATTGAAAAGGGGAGAAGTTCTGTTTTTATTGCATATATCGACGTTTCAGCCGGAATAGAGCGATTTTCGTGTACATCTTCCATCGGTAATATAAACGGAAAATCAGGAACATTTTAGTTAACACTAATGAAAATACATTGATTTTTATCATTTGTATTGGAAACAACATTTTCATATGTCTTTTCTTGGATCTAAATAATACGAAACCTCGCTCTATGATTTGAAGTTAAAATCCTCAAATATAGTTAAATATTGACTTTTTCACGTTTTTCATGTAGTTTGATATTACGTAAATATATTCATTTTTACCTATATTTCGATACTATTTCATGTAGTATCACGATATGTGATTTGGCCTTCGAATCTCAGAATTTCGCATAATATTGCATTTTAAGCAAGTTTTCTTGCATTTTGTTTCGTACGAGAAATCATCGAATTTAGCAATATTTTGACGTTTATCATTCCCTTTTCCTTCATGTCATTTAATCAAAATATCATCGAATTAGGCAATATTTTGCCGTTTTTCCACGTTTTTGTGAATTTTCAGTTTATTAGTATTAACTCAATAAATATACAATAAAAATGATGCAAACACATAATTGATTAGATTATAACCTTAAATACTTCATTTTCAATCATTTATTTGTTTCTCTTTAAAATACTGATTAAGATATTGAAAAGGGGAGAAGTTCTGTTTTTATTGCATATATCGACGTTTCAGCCGGATTAGAGCGGTTTTACGTGGACATCTTCCATCGGTAATATAAACGGAAAATCAGGAACATTTTAGTTAATTCTAATGAAAACACATTGATTTTTATAATTTGTATTGGAAACAACATTGTCATATGTCTTTTCATGGATCTAAATAGTACGAAACCTCGCTTTATGATTCGAAGTTAAAATCCTCAAATTTGGTATAATCGTGACTTTTTTCAGGTTTTTCATGTAGTTTGATATTACGTAAATATATTCATTTTTACCAATATTTCGATACTATTTCATGTAGTATCACGATATGTGATTTGGCCTTCAAATCTCAGAATTTCGCATAATATTGCGAAATTCTGAGATTTGAAGGCCAAATCACATATCGTGATACTACATGAAATAGTATCGAAATATTGGAAAAATGAATATATTTACGTAATATCAAACTACATGAAAAACGAAAAAAGTCACTATTATACCAAATTTGTGGATTTTAACTTCGAATCATAAAGCGAGGTTTCGTACTATTTAGATCCATGAAAAGACATATGACAATGTTGTTTCCAATACAAATTATAAAAATCAATGTGTTTTCATTAGAATTAACTAAAATGTTCCTGATTTTCCGTTTATATTACCGATGGAAGATGTACATCTTCCATCGGTAATATAAACGGAAAATCAGGAACATTTTAGTTAACACTTTCGCGCTCTCGGCGCTTAAAAAAAAACAATACCCCAGATGCTTTCGGCACTTCGCGCGCCTACGCGGTAAGACCGAAAAAGTGTACACTCTTTTGACTGTCCTGACAATAATTGAAGGCGCACGTATTTAAATTTGGTATCACTGTGTTCGCAATGAAATTGTCTATCAGAGCATACCTATAAAATGCCGCCCAAGCATAAGGAGTATCAACACCAAATAAAAAACTATGCAGATCACTCGCCGAGAGCGCCAAACAGCAACAAAATGTTTCCACTTTCTTAATGGTTGCGAAGCCTACAGTTGTCCTACATCGCTAATTTTGGTATCATTGGAATCGCAATAAAATTCCTCTACACGGACATATGCATATGAATGTTTAATATAGGTAATTGCCCACCCGCAACAGTGTGTGAAGTGGAGAGTAGTTAGCCGCGAGCGCACTGGCGAAAACACCGGGGGGAAATCATGCTTGGAAAGTTTATACGTTTCCTGACCCTACTTTTCTATGTACGTATTTCTTTTTTATACCAATGTGTTCGCAATAAAATTTCCTATAAGATGAACTGTAAACATTGGTACAAAGCATGTGTAAGAGAAGCGCCAAATATAGAACCACGTCGCTCAGTATGCGTTCGCGGCAGAAACGAACGCATTGTTTTTGTTCGTTTGATGTTTGTCATGTTTATACTTGTTGAAACATTTTATAATTTGTATGACAGTGATCGCAGTAAAATTCCCTACACAGACATATACATAACACATACAAATATTTCCCACGTGTTGGATATATCAACGGCTAAAGGGGAACCCACTGCCACACGCTCGCCACACCCCCAAACATACTTTGTGTATTTTTTTTTTTACTCATAGAAGTTTATGTGATATAATATTCATTCTGGTACCAAAAAAATTCGCAAATAAATTCTCTACAAAACAAAAGTATCCCCATCCATTTCAGTTTAAAAATGGAATTTATAGAAATATTTTTTCGATTGACGAGAAAAGTAGGCAGTTATGCGGAATCGTAAGAAAAACCAGTGACGAGTTATCTCTAATATAAAGCGCGAAAGTGTTAATACTATTGAAAATACATTGATTTTTATCATTTGTATTGGAAACAACATTTTCATATGTCTTTTCTTGGATCTAAATAATACGAAACCTCGCTCTATGATTTGAAGTTAAAATCCTCAAATATGGTTAAATAGTTACTTTTTTTTCAAGTTTTTCATGTAGTTTGATACTACGTAAATACATTCATTTTTACCAATATTTCGATTCTATTTCATGTAGTATAACGATATGTGATTTGGCCTTCAAATCTCAGAATTTCGCACAATATTGCATTTTAAGCAAGTTTTCTTGCATTTTGTTTCGTACGAGAAATCATCGAATTTAGCAATATTTTGACGTTTATCATCCCCTTTTCCTTTGTTTGATTTAAACAAAATATGATCGAATTAGGCAATATTTTGCCATTTTTCCTCGTTTTTGTGAATTTTCAGTCTATGGGTATTAATTCATTATATATACGATAAAAATGAGGCAAACACATAATTGATTAGATAATAACCTTAAATACTTCATTTTCAATCAACTATTAGTTTCTCGTTAAAATACTGAGTAAGATATTGAAAAGGGGAGAAGTTCTGTTTTTATTGCATATATCGACGTTTCAGCCGGAATAGAGCGATTTTCGTGTACATCTTCCATCGGTAATATAAACGGAAAATCAGGAACATTTTAGTTAACACTAATGAAAATACATTGATTTTTATCATTTGTATTGGAAACAACATTTTCATATGTCTTTTCTTGGATCTAAATAATACGAAACCTCGCTCTATGATTTGAAGTTAAAATCCTCAAATATAGTTAAATATTGACTTTTTCACGTTTTTCATGTAGTTTGATATTACGTAAATATATTCATTTTTACCTATATTTCGATACTATTTCATGTAGTATCACGATATGTGATTTGGCCTTCGAATCTCAGAATTTCGCATAATATTGCATTTTAAGCAAGTTTTCTTGCATTTTGTTTCGTACGAGAAATCATCGAATTTAG
Source organism: Procambarus clarkii (assembly GCF_040958095.1). NCBI lineage: Eukaryota > Metazoa > Arthropoda > Malacostraca > Decapoda > Cambaridae > Procambarus > Procambarus clarkii. The sequence goes on from NC_091203.1 coordinate 73,525, forward strand.
CAATATTTTGACGTTTATCATTCCCTTTTCCTTCATGTCATTTAATCAAAATATCATCGAATTAGGCAATATTTTGCCGTTTTTCCACGTTTTTGTGAATTTTCAGTTTATTAGTATTAACTCAATAAATATACAATAAAAATGATGCAAACACATAATTGATTAGATTATAACCTTAAATACTTCATGTTCAATCATTTATTTGTTTCTCTTTAAAATACTGATTAAGATATTGAAAAGGGGAGAAGTTCTGTTTTTATTGCATATATCGACGTTTCAGCCGGATTAGAGCGGTTTTACGTGGACATCTTCCATCGGTAATATAAACGGAAAATCAGGAACATTTTAGTTAATTCTAATGAAAACACATTGATTTTTATAATTTGTATTGGAAACAACATTGTCATATGTCTTTTCATGGATCTAAATAGTACGAAACCTCGCTTTATGATTCGAAGTTAAAATCCTCAAATTTGGTATAATCGTGACTTTTTTCAGGTTTTTCATGTAGTTTGATATTACGTAAATATATTCATTTTTACCAATATTTCGATACTATTTCATGTAGTATCACGATATGTGATTTGGCCTTCAAATCTCAGAATTTCGCATAATATTGCGAAATTCTGAGATTTGAAGGCCAAATCACATATCGTGATACTACATGAAATAGTATCGAAATATTGGAAAAATGAATATATTTACGTAATATCAAACTACATGAAAAACGAAAAAAGTCACTATTATACCAAATTTGTGGATTTTAACTTCGAATCATAAAGCGAGGTTTCGTACTATTTAGATCCATGAAAAGACATATGACAATGTTGTTTCCAATACAAATTATAAAAATCAATGTGTTTTCATTAGAATTAACTAAAATGTTCCTGATTTTCCGTTTATATTACCGATGGAAGATGTACATCTTCCATCGGTAATATAAACGGAAAATCAGGAACATTTTAGTTAACACTTTCGCGCTCTCGGCGCTTAAAAAAAAACAATACCCCAGATGCTTTCGGCACTTCGCGCGCCTACGCGGTAAGACCGAAAAAGTGTACACTCTTTTGACTGTCCTGACAATAATTGAAGGCGCACGTATTTAAATTTGGTATCACTGTGTTCGCAATGAAATTGTCTATCAGAGCATACCTATAAAATGCCGCCCAAGCATAAGGAGTATCAACACCAAATAAAAAACTATGCAGATCACTCGCCGAGAGCGCCAAACAGCAACAAAATGTTTCCACTTTCTTAATGGTTGCGAAGCCTACAGTTGTCCTACATCGCTAATTTTGGTATCATTGGAATCGCAATAAAATTCTCTACACGGACATATGCATATGAATGTTTAATATAGGTAATTGCCCACCCGCAACAGTGTGTGAAGTGGAGAGTAGTTAGCCGCGAGCGCACTGGCGAAAACACCGGGGGGAAATCATGCTTGGAAAGTTTATACGTTTCCTGACCCTACTTTTCTATGTACGTATTTCTTTTTTATACCAATGTGTTCGCAATAAAATTTCCTATAAGATGAACTGTAAACATTGGTACAAAGCATGTGTAAGAGAAGCGCCAAATATAGAACCACGTCGCTCAGTATGCGTTCGCGGCAGAAACGAACGCATTGTTTTTGTTCGTTTGATGTTTGTCATGTTTATACTTGTTGAAACATTTTATAATTTGTATGACAGTGATCGCAGTAAAATTCCCTACACAGACATATACATAACACATACAAATATTTCCCACGTGTTGGATATATCAACGGCTAAAGGGGAACCCACTGCCACACGCTCGCCACACCCCCAAACATACTTTGTGTATTTTTTTTTTTACTCATAGAAGTTTATGTGATATAATATTCATTCTGGTACCAAAAAAATTCGCAAATAAATTCTCTACAAAACAAAAGTATCCCCATCCATTTCAGTTTAAAAATGGAATTTATAGAAATATTTTTTCGATTGACGAGAAAAGTAGGCAGTTATGCGGAATCGTAAGAAAAACCAGTGACGAGTTATCTCTAATATAAAGCGCGAAAGTGTTAATACTATTGAAAATACATTGATTTTTATCATTTGTATTGGAAACAACATTTTCATATGTCTTTTCTTGGATCTAAATAATACGAAACCTCGCTCTATGATTTGAAGTTAAAATCCTCAAATATGGTTAAATAGTTACTTTTTTTTCAAGTTTTTCATGTAGTTTGATACTACGTAAATACATTCATTTTTACCAATATTTCGATTCTATTTCATGTAGTATAACGATATGTGATTTGGCCTTCAAATCTCAGAATTTCGCACAATATTGCATTTTAAGCAAGTTTTCTTGCATTTTGTTTCGTACGAGAAATCATCGAATTTAGCAATATTTTGACGTTTATCATCCCCTTTTCCTTTGTTTGATTTAAACAAAATATGATCGAATTAGGCAATATTTTGCCATTTTTCCTCGTTTTTGTGAATTTTCAGTCTATGGGTATTAATTCATTATATATACGATAAAAATGAGGCAAACACATAATTGATTAGATAATAACCTTAAATACTTCATTTTCAATCAACTATTAGTTTCTCGTTAAAATACTGAGTAAGATATTGAAAAGGGGAGAAGTTCTGTTTTTATTGCATATATCGACGTTTCAGCCGGAATAGAGCGATTTTCGTGTACATCTTCCATCGGTAATATAAACGGAAAATCAGGAACATTTTAGTTAACACTAATGAAAATACATTGATTTTTATCATTTGTATTGGAAACAACATTTTCATATGTCTTTTCTTGGATCTAAATAATACGAAACCTCGCTCTATGATTTGAAGTTAAAATCCTCAAATATAGTTAAATATTGACTTTTTCACGTTTTTCATGTAGTTTGATATTACGTAAATATATTCATTTTTACCTATATTTCGATACTATTTCATGTAGTATCACGATATGTGATTTGGCCTTCGAATCTCAGAATTTCGCATAATATTGCATTTTAAGCAAGTTTTCTTGCATTTTGTTTCGTACGAGAAATCATCGAATTTAGCAATATTTTGACGTTTATCATTCCCTTTTCCTTCATGTCATTTAATCAAAATATCATCGAATTAGGCAATATTTTGCCGTTTTTCCACGTTTTTGTGAATTTTCAGTTTATTAGTATTAACTCAATAAATATACAATAAAAATGATGCAAACACATAATTGATTAGATTATAACCTTAAATACTTCATGTTCAATCATTTATTTGTTTCTCTTTAAAATACTGATTAAGATATTGAAAAGGGGAGAAGTTCTGTTTTTATTGCATATATCGACGTTTCAGCCGGATTAGAGCGGTTTTACGTGGACATCTTCCATCGGTAATATAAACGGAAAATCAGGAACATTTTAGTTAATTCTAATGAAAACACATTGATTTTTATAATTTGTATTGGAAACAACATTGTCATATGTCTTTTCATGGATCTAAATAGTACGAAACCTCGCTTTATGATTCGAAGTTAAAATCCTCAAATTTGGTATAATCGTGACTTTTTTCAGGTTTTTCATGTAGTTTGATATTACGTAAATATATTCATTTTTACCAATATTTCGATACTATTTCATGTAGTATCACGATATGTGATTTGGCCTTCAAATCTCAGAATTTCGCATAATATTGCGAAATTCTGAGATTTGAAGGCCAAATCACATATCGTGATACTACATGAAATAGTATCGAAATATTGGAAAAATGAATATATTTACGTAATATCAAACTACATGAAAAACGAAAAAAGTCACTATTATACCAAATTTGTGGATTTTAACTTCGAATCATAAAGCGAGGTTTCGTACTATTTAGATCCATGAAAAGACATATGACAATGTTGTTTCCAATACAAATTATAAAAATCAATGTGTTTTCATTAGAATTAACTAAAATGTTCCTGATTTTCCGTTTATATTACCGATGGAAGATGTACATCTTCCATCGGTAATATAAACGGAAAATCAGGAACATTTTAGTTAACACTTTCGCGCTCTCGGCGCTTAAAAAAAAACAATACCCCAGATGCTTTCGGCACTTCGCGCGCCTACGCGGTAAGACCGAAAAAGTGTACACTCTTTTGACTGTCCTGACAATAATTGAAGGCGCACGTATTTAAATTTGGTATCACTGTGTTCGCAATGAAATTGTCTATCAGAGCATACCTATAAAATGCCGCCCAAGCATAAGGAGTATCAACACCAAATAAAAAACTATGCAGATCACTCGCCGAGAGCGCCAAACAGCAACAAAATGTTTCCACTTTCTTAATGGTTGCGAAGCCTACAGTTGTCCTACATCGCTAATTTTGGTATCATTGGAATCGCAATAAAATTCTCTACACGGACATATGCATATGAATGTTTAATATAGGTAATTGCCCACCCGCAACAGTGTGTGAAGTGGAGAGTAGTTAGCCGCGAGCGCACTGGCGAAAACACCGGGGGGAAATCATGCTTGGAAAGTTTATACGTTTCCTGACCCTACTTTTCTATGTACGTATTTCTTTTTTATACCAATGTGTTCGCAATAAAATTTCCTATAAGATGAACTGTAAACATTGGTACAAAGCATGTGTAAGAGAAGCGCCAAATATAGAACCACGTCGCTCAGTATGCGTTCGCGGCAGAAACGAACGCATTGTTTTTGTTCGTTTGATGTTTGTCATGTTTATACTTGTTGAAACATTTTATAATTTGTATGACAGTGATCGCAGTAAAATTCCCTACACAGACATATACATAACACATACAAATATTTCCCACGTGTTGGATATATCAACGGCTAAAGGGGAACCCACTGCCACACGCTCGCCACACCCCCAAACATACTTTGTGTATTTTTTTTTTTACTCATAGAAGTTTATGTGATATAATATTCATTCTGGTACCAAAAAAATTCGCAAATAAATTCTCTACAAAACAAAAGTATCCCCATCCATTTCAGTTTAAAAATGGAATTTATAGAAATATTTTTTCGATTGACGAGAAAAGTAGGCAGTTATGCGGAATCGTAAGAAAAACCAGTGACGAGTTATCTCTAATATAAAGCGCGAAAGTGTTATTAATACTATTGAAAATACATTGATTTTTATCATTTGTATTGGAAACAACATTTTCATATGTCTTTTCTTGGATCTAAATAATACGAAACCTCGCTCTATGATTTGAAGTTAAAATCCTCAAATATGGTTAAATAGTTACTTTTTTTTCAAGTTTTTCATGTAGTTTGATACTACGTAAATACATTCATTTTTACCAATATTTCGATTCTATTTCATGTAGTATAACGATATGTGATTTGGCCTTCAAATCTCAGAATTTCGCACAATATTGCATTTTAAGCAAGTTTTCTTGCATTTTGTTTCGTACGAGAAATCATCGAATTTAGCAATATTTTGACGTTTATCATCCCCTTTTCCTTTGTTTGATTTAAACAAAATATGATCGAATTAGGCAATATTTTGCCATTTTTCCTCGTTTTTGTGAATTTTCAGTCTATGGGTATTAATTCATTATATATACGATAAAAATGAGGCAAACACATAATTGATTAGATAATAACCTTAAATACTTCATTTTCAATCAACTATTAGTTTCTCGTTAAAATACTGAGTAAGATATTGAAAAGGGGAGAAGTTCTGTTTTTATTGCATATATCGACGTTTCAGCCGGAATAGAGCGATTTTCGTGTACATCTTCCATCGGTAATATAAACGGAAAATCAGGAACATTTTAGTTAACACTAATGAAAATACATTGATTTTTATCATTTGTATTGGAAACAACATTTTCATATGTCTTTTCTTGGATCTAAATAATACGAAACCTCGCTCTATGATTTGAAGTTAAAATCCTCAAATATAGTTAAATATTGACTTTTTCACGTTTTTCATGTAGTTTGATATTACGTAAATATATTCATTTTTACCTATATTTCGATACTATTTCATGTAGTATCACGATATGTGATTTGGCCTTCGAATCTCAGAATTTCGCATAATATTGCATTTTAAGCAAGTTTTCTTGCATTTTGTTTCGTACCAGAAATCATCGAATTTAGCAATATTTTGACGTTTATTTTTTTTCCCTTTTCCCTTTATTTTATTTCTCTTTTCCTTTATGTGATTTAATCAAAATATCATCGAATTAGGCAATATTTTGCCGTTTTTCCACGTTTTTGTGAATTTTCAGTTTATTAGTATTAACTCAATAAATATACAATAAAAATGATGCAAACACATAATTGATTAGATTGTAACCTTAATTACTTCATTTTCAATCATCTATTTGTTTCTCTTTTAAATACTGAGTAAGATATTGAAAAGGGGAGAAGTTCGGTTTTTATTGCATATATCGACGTTTCAGCCGGAATAGAAGGGTTTTGCGTGTACATCTTCCATCGGTAATATAAACGGAAAATCAGGAACATTTTAGTTAATTCTAATGAAAACACATTGATTTTTATAATTTGTATTGGAAACAACATTGTCATATGTCTTTTCATGGATCTAAATAGTACGAAACCTCGCTTTATGATTCGAATTTAAAATCCTCAAATTTGGTATAATAGTGACTTTTTTCACGTTTTTCATGTAGTTTGATATTACGTATATATATTAATTTTTCCCAATATTTCGATACTATTTCATGTAGTATCACGATCTGTGATTTGGCCTTCAAATCTCAGAATTTCGCATAATATTGCATTTTAAGCAAGTTTTCTTGCATTTTGTTTCGTACGAGAAATCATCGAATTTAGCAATATTTTGACGTTTATCATTCCCTTTTCCTTCATGTCATTTAATCAAAATATCATCGAATTAGGCAATATTTTGCCGTTTTTCCACGTTTTTGTGAATTTTCAGTTTATTAGTATTAACTCAATAAATATACAATAAAAATGATGCAAACACATAATTGATTAGATTATAACCTTAAATACTTCATTTTCAATCATTTATTTGTTTCTCTTTAAAATACTGATTAAGATATTGAAAAGGGGAGAAGTTCTGTTTTTATTGCATTTATCGACGTTTCAGCCGGATTAGAGCGGTTTTACGTGGACATCTTCCATCGGTAATATAAACGGAAAATCAGGAACATTTTAGTTAATTCTAATGAAAACACATTGATTTTTATAATTTGTATTGGAAACAACATTGTCATATGTCTTTTCATGGATCTAAATAGTACGAAACCTCGCTTTATGATTCGAAGTTAAAATCCTCAAATTTGGTATAATCGTGACTTTTTTCAGGTTTTTCATGTAGTTTGATATTACGTAAATATATTCATTTTTACCAATATTTCGATACTATTTCATGTAGTATCACGATATGTGATTTGGCCTTCAAATCTCAGAATTTCGCATAATATTGCGAAATTCTGAGATTTGAAGGCCAAATCACATATCGTGATACTACATGAAATAGTATCGAAATATTGGAAAAATGAATATATTTACGTAATATCAAACTACATGAAAAACGAAAAAAGTCACTATTATACCAAATTTGTGGATTTTAACTTCGAATCATAAAGCGAGGTTTCGTACTATTTAGATCCATGAAAAGACATATGACAATGTTGTTTCCAATACAAATTATAAAAATCAATGTGTTTTCATTAGAATTAACTAAAATGTTCCTGATTTTCCGTTTATATTACCGATGGAAGATGTACACGTAAAACCGCTCTATTCCGGCTGAAACGTCGATATATGCAATAAAAACCGAACTTCTCCCCTTTTCAATATCTTACTCAGTATTTTAACGAGAAACAAATAGATGATTGAAAATGAAGTATTTAAGGTTACTATCTAATCAATTATGTGTTTGCATCATTTTTATTGTATATTTAATGAATTAATACTAATAAACTGAAAATTCACAAAAACGTGGAAAAACGGCAAAATATTGCCTAATTTGATGATATTTTGATTAAATCACATAAAGGAAAAGGTAATGATAAACGTCAAAATATTGCTAAATTCGATGATTTCTCATACGAAACAAAATGCAAGAAAACTTGCTTAAAATGCAATATTATGCGAAATTCTGAGATTTGAAGGCCAAATCACATATCGTGACACTACATGAATTAGTATCGAAATATTGGTAAAAATGAATATATATACGTAATATCAAACTACATGAAAAACGTGAAAAAAAGTCACTATTTTACCAAATTTGAGGATTTTAACTTCGAATCATAAAGCGAGGTTTCGTACTATTTAGATCCATGAAAAGACATATGACAATGTTGTTTCCAATACAAATTATAAAAATCAATGTGTTTTCATTAGAATTAACTAAAATGTTCCTGATTTTCCGTTTATATTACCGATGGAAGATGTACACGTAAAACCGCTCTAATCCGGCTGAAACGTCGATATATGCAATAAAACAGAACTTCTCCCCCTTTTCAATATCTTACTCAGTATTTTAAAGAGAAACAAATATATGATTGAAAATGAAGTATTTAAGGTTATAATCTAATCAATTATGTGTTTGCATCATTTTAATTGTATATTTATTGAGTTAATACTAATAAACTGAAAATTCACAAAAACGAGGAAAAACGGCAAAATATTGCCTAATTTGATGATATTTTGATTAAATCACACAAAGGAAAAGGGAATGATAAACGTCAAAATATTGCTAAATTCGATGATTTCTCGTACGAAACAAAATGCAAGAAAACTTACTTAAAATGCAATATTATGCGAAATTCTGAGATTTGAAGGCCAAATCACATATCGTGATACTACATGAAATAGTATCGAAATATTGGAAAAATGAATATATTTACGTAATATCAAACTACATGAAAAACGAAAAAAGTCACTATTATACCAAATTTGTGGATTTTAACTTCGAATCATAAAGCGAGGTTTCGTACTATTTAGATCCATGAAAAGACATATGACAATGTTGTTTCCAATACAAATTATAAAAATCAATGTGTTTTCATTAGAATTAACTAAAATGTTCCTGATTTTCCGTTTATATTACCGATGGAAGATGTACATCTTCCATCGGTAATATAAACGTAAAATCAGGAACATTTTAGTTAATACTATTGAAAATACATTGATTTTTATCATTTGTATTGGAAACAACATTTTCATATGTCTTTTCTTGGATCTAAATAATACGAAACCTCGCTCTATGATTTGAAGTTAAAATCCTCAAATATGGTTAAATAGTTACTTTTTTTTCAAGTTTTTCATGTAGTTTGATACTACGTAAATACATTCATTTTTACCAATATTTCGATTCTATTTCATGTAGTATAACGATATGTGATTTGGCCTTCAAATCTCAGAATTTCGCACAATATTGCATTTTAAGCAAGTTTTCTTGCATTTTGTTTCGTACGAGAAATCATCGAATTTAGCAATATTTTGACGTTTATCATCCCCTTTTCCTTTGTTTGATTTAAACAAAATATGATCGAATTAGGCAATATTTTGCCATTTTTCCTCGTTTTTGTGAATTTTCAGTCTATGGGTATTAATTCATTATATATACGATAAAAATGAGGCAAACACATAATTGATTAGATAATAACCTTAAATACTTCATTTTCAATCAACTATTAGTTTCTCGTTAAAATACTGAGTAAGATATTGAAAAGGGGAGAAGTTCTGTTTTTATTGCATATATCGACGTTTCAGCCGGAATAGAGCGATTTTCGTGTACATCTTCCATCGGTAATATAAACGGAAAATCAGGAACATTTTAGTTAACACTAATGAAAATACATTGATTTTTATCATTTGTATTGGAAACAACATTTTCATATGTCTTTTCTTGGATCTAAATAATACGAAACCTCGCTCTATGATTTGAAGTTAAAATCCTCAAATATAGTTAAATATTGACTTTTTCACGTTTTTCATGTAGTTTGATATTACGTAAATATATTCATTTTTACCTATATTTCGATACTATTTCATGTAGTATCACGATATGTGATTTGGCCTTCGAATCTCAGAATTTCGCATAATATTGCATTTTAAGCAAGTTTTCTTGCATTTTGTTTCGTACCAGAAATCATCGAATTTAGCAATATTTTGACGTTTATCATTCCCTTTTCCTTCATGTCATTTAATCAAAATATCATCGAATTAGGCAATATTTTGCCGTTTTTCCACGTTTTTGTGAATTTTCAGTTTATTAGTATTAACTCAATAAATATACAATAAAAATGATGCAAACACATAATTGATTAGATTATAACCTTAAATACTTCATTTTCAATCATTTATTTGTTTCTCTTTAAAATACTGATTAAGATATTGAAAAGGGGAGAAGTTCTGTTTTTATTGCATATATCGACGTTTCAGCCGGATTAGAGCGGTTTTACGTGGACATCTTCCATCGGTAATATAAACGGAAAATCAGGAACATTTTAGTTAATTCTAATGAAAACACATTGATTTTTATAATTTGTATTGGAAACAACATTGTCATATGTCTTTTCATGGATCTAAATAGTACGAAACCTCGCTTTATGATTCGAAGTTAAAATCCTCAAATTTGGTATAATCGTGACTTTTTTCAGGTTTTTCATGTAGTTTGATATTACGTAAATATATTCATTTTTACCAATATTTCGATACTATTTCATGTAGTATCACGATATGTGATTTGGCCTTCAAATCTCAGAATTTCGCATAATATTGCGAAATTCTGAGATTTGAAGGCCAAATCACATATCGTGATACTACATGAAATAGTATCGAAATATTGGAAAAATGAATATATTTACGTAATATCAAACTACATGAAAAACGAAAAAAGTCACTATTATACCAAATTTGTGGATTTTAACTTCGAATCATAAAGCGAGGTTTCGTACTATTTAGATCCATGAAAAGACATATGACAATGTTGTTTCCAATACAAATTATAAAAATCAATGTGTTTTCATTAGAATTAACTAAAATGTTCCTGATTTTCCGTTTATATTACCGATGGAAGATGTACACGTAAAACCGCTCTATTCCGGCTGAAACGTCGATATATGCAATAAAAACCGAACTTCTCCCCTTTTCAATATCTTACTCAGTATTTTAACGAGAAACAAATAGATGATTGAAAATGAAGTATTTAAGGTTACTATCTAATCAATTATGTGTTTGCATCATTTTTATTGTATATTTAATGAATTAATACTAATAAACTGAAAATTCACAAAAACGTGGAAAAACGGCAAAATATTGCCTAATTCGATGATATTTTGATTAAATCACATAAAGGAAAAGGTAATGATAAACGTCAAAATATTGCTAAATTCGATGATTTCTCATACGAAACAAAATGCAAGAAAACTTGCTTAAAATGCAATATTATGCGAAATTCTGAGATTTGAAGGCCAAATCACATATCGTGACACTACATGAATTAGTATCGAAATATTGGTAAAAATGAATATATATACGTAATATCAAACTACATGAAAAACGTGAAAAAAAGTCACTATTTTACCAAATTTGAGGATTTTAACTTCGAATCATAAAGCGAGGTTTCGTACTATTTAGATCCATGAAAAGACATATGACAATGTTGTTTCCAATACAAATTATAAAAATCAATGTGTTTTCATTAGAATTAACTAAAATGTTCCTGATTTTCCGTTTATATTACCGATGGAAGATGTACACGTAAAACCGCTCTAATCCGGCTGAAACGTCGATATATGCAATAAAACAGAACTTCTCCCCCTTTTCAATATCTTACTCAGTATTTTAAAGAGAAACAAATATATGATTGAAAATGAAGTATTTAAGGTTATAATCTAATCAATTATGTGTTTGCATCATTTTAATTGTATATTTATTGAGTTAATACTAATAAACTGAAAATTCACAAAAACGAGGAAAAACGGCAAAATATTGCCTAATTTGATGATATTTTGATTAAATCACACAAAGGAAAAGGGAATGATAAACGTCAAAATATTGCTAAATTCGATGATTTCTCGTACGAAACAAAATGCAAGAAAACTTACTTAAAATGCAATATTATGCGAAATTCTGAGATTTGAAGGCCAAATCACATATCGTGATACTACATGAAATAGTATCGAAATATTGGAAAAATGAATATATTTACGTAATATCAAACTACATGAAAAACGAAAAAAGTCACTATTATACCAAATTTGTGGATTTTAACTTCGAATCATAAAGCGAGGTTTCGTACTATTTAGATCCATGAAAAGACATATGACAATGTTGTTTCCAATACAAATTATAAAAATCAATGTGTTTTCATTAGAATTAACTAAAATGTTCCTGATTTTCCGTTTATATTACCGATGGAAGATGTACATCTTCCATCGGTAATATAAACGGAAAATCAGGAACATTTTAGTTAACACTTTCGCGCTCTCGGCGCTCAAAAAAAAACAATACCCCAGATGCTTTCGGCACTTCGCGCGCCTACGCGGTAAGACCGAAAAAGTGTACACTCTTTTGACTGTCCTGACAATAATTGAAGGCGCACGTATTTAAATTTGGTATCACTGTGTTCGCAATGAAATTGTCTATCAGAGCATACCTATAAAATGCCGCCCAAGCATAAGGAGTATCAACACCAAATAAAAAACTATGCAGATCACTCGCCGAGAGCGCCAAACAGCAACAAAATGTTTCCACTTTCTTAATGGTTGCGAAGCCTACAGTTGTCCTACATCGCTAATTTTGGTATCATTGGAATCGCAATAAAATTCTCTACACGGACATATGCATATGAATGTTTAATATAGGTAATTGCCCACCCGCAACAGTGTGTGAAGTGGAGAGTAGTTAGCCGCGAGCGCACTGGCGAAAACACCGGGGGGAAATCATGCTTGGAAAGTTTATACGTTTCCTGACCCTACTTTTCTATGTACGTATTTCTTTTTATACCAATGTGTTCGCAATAAAATTTCCTATAAGATGAACTGTAAACATTGGTACAAAGCATGTGTAAGAGAAGCGCCAAATATAGAACCACGTCGCTCAGTATGCGTTCGCGGCAGAAACGAACGCATTGTTTTTGTTCGTTTGATGTTTGTCATGTTTATACTTGTTGAAACATTTTATAATTTGTATGACAGTGATCGCAGTAAAATTCCCTACACAGACATATACATAACACATACAAATATTTCCCACGTGTTGGATATATCAACGGCTAAAGGGGAACCCACTGCCACACGCTCGCCACACCCCCAAACATACTTTGTGTATTTTTTTTTTTACTCATAGAAGTTTATGTGATATAATATTCATTCTGGTACCAAAAAAATTCGCAAATAAATTCTCTACAAAACAAAAGTATCCCCATCCATTTCAGTTTAAAAATGGAATTTATAGAAATATTTTTTCGATTGACGAGAAAAGTAGGCAGTTATGCGGAATCGTAAGAAAAACCAGTGACGAGTTATCTCTAATATAAAGCGCGAAAGTGTTAATACTATTGAAAATACATTGATTTTTATCATTTGTATTGGAAACAACATTTTCATATGTCTTTTCTTGGATCTAAATAATACGAAACCTCGCTCTATGATTTGAAGTTAAAATCCTCAAATATGGTTAAATAGTTACTTTTTTTTCAAGTTTTTCATGTAGTTTGATACTACGTAAATACATTCACTTTTACCAATATTTCGATTCTATTTCATGTAGTATAACGATATGTGATTTGGCCTTCAAATCTCAGAATTTCGCACAATATTGCATTTTAAGCAAGTTTTCTTGCATTTTGTTTCGTACGAGAAATCATCGAATTTAGCAATATTTTGACGTTTATCATCCCCTTTTCCTTTGTTTGATTTAAACAAAATATGATCGAATTAGGCAATATTTTGCCATTTTTCCTCGTTTTTGTGAATTTTCAGTCTATGGGTATTAATTCATTATATATACGATAAAAATGAGGCAAACACATAATTGATTAGATAATAACCTTAAATACTTCATTTTCAATCAACTATTAGTTTCTCGTTAAAATACTGAGTAAGATATTGAAAAGGGGAGAAGTTCTGTTTTTATTGCATATATCGACGTTTCAGCCGGAATAGAGCGATTTTCGTGTACATCTTCCATCGGTAATATAAACGGAAAATCAGGAACATTTTAGTTAACACTAATGAAAATACATTGATTTTTATCATTTGTATTGGAAACAACATTTTCATATGTCTTTTCTTGGATCTAAATAATACGAAACCTCGCTCTATGATTTGAAGTTAAAATCCTCAAATATAGTTAAATATTGACTTTTTCACGTTTTTCATGTAGTTTGATATTACGTAAATATATTCATTTTTACCTATATTTCGATACTATTTCATGTAGTATCACGATATGTGATTTGGCCTTCGAATCTCAGAATTTCGCATAATATTGCATTTTAAGCAAGTTTTCTTGCATTTTGTTTCGTACGAGAAATCATCGAATTTAGCAATATTTTGACGTTTATCATTCCCTTTTCCTTCATGTCATTTAATCAAAATATCATCGAATTAGGCAATATTTTGCCGTTTTTCCACGTTTTTGTGAATTTTCAGTTTATTAGTATTAACTCAATAAATATACAATAAAAATGATGCAAACACATAATTGATTAGATTATAACCTTAAATACTTCATTTTCAATCATTTATTTGTTTCTCTTTAAAATACTGATTAAGATATTGAAAAGGGGAGAAGTTCTGTTTTTATTGCATATATCGACGTTTCAGCCGGATTAGAGCGGTTTTACGTGGACATCTTCCATCGGTAATATAAACGGAAAATCAGGAACATTTTAGTTAATTCTAATGAAAACACATTGATTTTTATAATTTGTATTGGAAACAACATTGTCATATGTCTTTTCATGGATCTAAATAGTACGAAACCTCGCTTTATGATTCGAAGTTAAAATCCTCAAATTTGGTATAATCGTGACTTTTTTCAGGTTTTTCATGTAGTTTGATATTACGTAAATATATTCATTTTTACCAATATTTCGATACTATTTCATGTAGTATCACGATATGTGATTTGGCCTTCAAATCTCAGAATTTCGCATAATATTGCGAAATTCTGAGATTTGAAGGCCAAATCACATATCGTGATACTACATGAAATAGTATCGAAATATTGGAAAAATGAATATATTTACGTAATATCAAACTACATGAAAAACGAAAAAAGTCACTATTATACCAAATTTGTGGATTTTAACTTCGAATCATAAAGCGAGGTTTCGTACTATTTAGATCCATGAAAAGACATATGACAATGTTGTTTCCAATACAAATTATAAAAATCAATGTGTTTTCATTAGAATTAACTAAAATGTTCCTGATTTTCCGTTTATATTACCGATGGAAGATGTACACGTAAAACCGCTCTATTCCGGCTGAAACGTCGATATATGCAATAAAAACCGAACTTCTCCCCTTTTCAATATCTTACTCAGTATTTTAACGAGAAACAAATAGATGATTGAAAATGAAGTATTTAAGGTTACTATCTAATCAATTATGTGTTTGCATCATTTTTATTGTATATTTAATGAATTAATACTAATAAACTGAAAATTCACAAAAACGTGGAAAAACGGCAAAATATTGCCTAATTCGATGATATTTTGATTAAATCACATAAAGGAAAAGGTAATGATAAACGTCAAAATATTGCTAAATTCGATGATTTCTCATACGAAACAAAATGCAAGAAAACTTGCTTAAAATGCAATATTATGCGAAATTCTGAGATTTGAAGGCCAAATCACATATCGTGACACTACATGAATTAGTATCGAAATATTGGTAAAAATGAATATATATACGTAATATCAAACTACATGAAAAACGTGAAAAAAAGTCCACTATTTTACCAAATTTGAGGATTTTAACTTCGAATCATAAAGCGAGGTTTCGTACTATTTAGATCCATGAAAAGACATATGACAATGTTGTTTCCAATACAAATTATAAAAATCAATGTGTTTTCATTAGAATTAACTAAAATGTTCCTGATTTTCCGTTTATATTACCGATGGAAGATGTACACGTAAAACCGCTCTAATCCGGCTGAAACGTCGATATATGCAATAAAACAGAACTTCTCCCCCTTTTCAATATCTTACTCAGTATTTTAAAGAGAAACAAATATATGATTGAAAATGAAGTATTTAAGGTTATAATCTAATCAATTATGTGTTTGCATCATTTTAATTGTATATTTATTGAGTTAATACTAATAAACTGAAAATTCACAAAAACGAGGAAAAACGGCAAAATATTGCCTAATTTGATGATATTTTGATTAAATCACACAAAGGAAAAGGGAATGATAAACGTCAAAATATTGCTAAATTCGATGATTTCTCGTACGAAACAAAATGCAAGAAAACTTACTTAAAATGCAATATTATGCGAAATTCTGAGATTTGAAGGCCAAATCACATATCGTGATACTACATGAAATAGTATCGAAATATTGGAAAAATGAATATATTTACGTAATATCAAACTACATGAAAAACGAAAAAAGTCACTATTATACCAAATTTGTGGATTTTAACTTCGAATCATAAAGCGAGGTTTCGTACTATTTAGATCCATGAAAAGACATATGACAATGTTGTTTCCAATACAAATTATAAAAATCAATGTGTTTTCATTAGAATTAACTAAAATGTTCCTGATTTTCCGTTTATATTACCGATGGAAGATGTACATCTTCCATCGGTAATATAAACGGAAAATCAGGAACATTTTAGTTAACACTTTCGCGCTCTCGGCGCTCAAAAAAAAACAATACCCCAGATGCTTTCGGCACTTCGCGCGCCTACGCGGTAAGACCGAAAAAGTGTACACTCTTTTGACTGTCCTGACAATAATTGAAGGCGCACGTATTTAAATTTGGTATCACTGTGTTCGCAATGAAATTGTCTATCAGAGCATACCTATAAATGCCGCCCAAGCATAAGGAGTATCAACACCAAATAAAAAACTATGCAGATCACTCGCCGAGAGCGCCAAACAGCAACAAAATGTTTCCACTTTCTTAATGGTTGCGAAGCCTACAGTTGTCCTACATCGCTAATTTTGGTATCATTGGAATCGCAATAAAATTCTCTACACGGACATATGCATATGAATGTTTAATATAGGTAATTGCCCACCCGCAACAGTGTGTGAAGTGGAGAGTAGTTAGCCGCGAGCGCACTGGCGAAAACACCGGGGGGAAATCATGCTTGGAAAGTTTATACGTTTCCTGACCCTACTTTTCTATGTACGTATTTCTTTTTTATACCAATGTGTTCGCAATAAAATTTCCTATAAGATGAACTGTAAACATTGGTACAAAGCATGTGTAAGAGAAGCGCCAAATATAGAACCACGTCGCTCAGTATGCGTTCGCGGCAGAAACGAACGCATTGTTTTTGTCGTTTGATGTTTGTCATGTTTATACTTGTTGAAACATTTTATAATTTGTATGACAGTGATCGCAGTAAAATTCCCTACACAGACATATACATAACACATACAAATATTTCCCACGTGTTGGATATATCAACGGCTAAAGGGGAACCCACTGCCACACGCTCGCCACACCCCCAAACATACTTTGTGTATTTTTTTTTTTTACTCATAGAAGTTTATGTGATATAATATTCATTCTGGTACCAAAAAAATTCGCAAATAAATTCTCTACAAAACAAAAGTATCCCCATCCATTTCAGTTTAAAAATGGAATTTATAGAAATATTTTTTCGATTGACGAGAAAAGTAGGCAGTTATGCGGAATCGTAAGAAAAACCAGTGACGAGTTATCTCTAATATAAAGCGCGAAAGTGTTAATACTATTGAAAATACATTGATTTTTATCATTTGTATTGGAAACAACATTTTCATATGTCTTTTCTTGGATCTAAATAATACGAAACCTCGCTCTATGATTTGAAGTTAAAATCCTCAAATATAGTTAAATATTGACTTTTTCACGTTTTTCATGTAGTTTGATATTACGTAAATATATTCATTTTTACCTATATTTCGATACTATTTCATGTAGTATCACGATATGTGATTTGGCCTTCGAATCTCAGAATTTCGCATAATATTGCATTTTAAGCAAGTTTTCTTGCATTTTGTTTCGTACGAGAAATCATCGAATTTAGCAATATTTTGACGTTTATCATTCCCTTTTCCTTCATGTCATTTAATCAAAATATCATCGAATTAGGCAATATTTTGCCGTTTTTCCACGTTTTTGTGAATTTTCAGTTTATTAGTATTAACTCAATAAATATACAATAAAAATGATGCAAACACATAATTGATTAGATTATAACCTTAAATACTTCATTTTCAATCATTTATTTGTTTCTCTTTAAAATACTGATTAAGATATTGAAAAGGGGAGAAGTTCTGTTTTTATTGCATATATCGACGTTTCAGCCGGATTAGAGCGGTTTTACGTGGACATCTTCCATCGGTAATATAAACGGAAAATCAGGAACATTTTAGTTAATTCTAATGAAAACACATTGATTTTTATAATTTGTATTGGAAACAACATTGTCATATGTCTTTTCATGGATCTAAATAGTACGAAACCTCGCTTTATGATTCGAAGTTAAAATCCTCAAATTTGGTATAATCGTGACTTTTTTCAGGTTTTTCATGTAGTTTGATATTACGTAAATATATTCATTTTTACCAATATTTCGATACTATTTCATGTAGTATCACGATATGTGATTTGGCCTTCAAATCTCAGAATTTCGCATAATATTGCGAAATTCTGAGATTTGAAGGCCAAATCACATATCGTGATACTACATGAAATAGTATCGAAATATTGGAAAAATGAATATATTTACGTAATATCAAACTACATGAAAAACGAAAAAAGTCACTATTATACCAAATTTGTGGATTTTAACTTCGAATCATAAAGCGAGGTTTCGTACTATTTAGATCCATGAAAAGACATATGACAATGTTGTTTCCAATACAAATTATAAAAATCAATGTGTTTTCATTAGAATTAACTAAAATGTTCCTGATTTTCCGTTTATATTACCGATGGAAGATGTACACGTAAAACCGCTCTATTCCGGCTGAAACGTCGATATATGCAATAAAAACCGAACTTCTCCCCTTTTCAATATCTTACTCAGTATTTTAACGAGAAACAAATAGATGATTGAAAATGAAGTATTTAAGGTTACTATCTAATCAATTATGTGTTTGCATCATTTTTATTGTATATTTAATGAATTAATACTAATAAACTGAAAATTCACAAAAACGTGGAAAAACGGCAAAATATTGCCTAATTCGATGATATTTTGATTAAATCACATAAAGGAAAAGGTAATGATAAACGTCAAAATATTGCTAAATTCGATGATTTCTCATACGAAACAAAATGCAAGAAAACTTGCTTAAAATGCAATATTATGCGAAATTCTGAGATTTGAAGGCCAAATCACATATCGTGACACTACATGAATTAGTATCGAAATATTGGTAAAAATGAATATATATACGTAATATCAAACTACATGAAAAACGTGAAAAAAAGTCACTATTTTACCAAATTTGAGGATTTTAACTTCGAATCATAAAGCGAGGTTTCGTACTATTTAGATCCATGAAAAGACATATGACAATGTTGTTTCCAATACAAATTATAAAAATCAATGTGTTTTCATTAGAATTAACTAAAATGTTCCTGATTTTCCGTTTATATTACCGATGGAAGATGTACACGTAAAACCGCTCTAATCCGGCTGAAACGTCGATATATGCAATAAAACAGAACTTCTCCCCCTTTTCAATATCTTACTCAGTATTTTAAAGAGAAACAAATATATGATTGAAAATGAAGTATTTAAGGTTATAATCTAATCAATTATGTGTTTGCATCATTTTAATTGTATATTTATTGAGTTAATACTAATAAACTGAAAATTCACAAAAACGAGGAAAAACGGCAAAATATTGCCTAATTTGATGATATTTTGATTAAATCACACAAAGGAAAAGGGAATGATAAACGTCAAAATATTGCTAAATTCGATGATTTCTCGTACGAAACAAAATGCAAGAAAACTTACTTAAAATGCAATATTATGCGAAATTCTGAGATTTGAAGGCCAAATCACATATCGTGATACTACATGAAATAGTATCGAAATATTGGAAAAATGAATATATTTACGTAATATCAAACTACATGAAAAACGAAAAAAGTCACTATTATACCAAATTTGTGGATTTTAACTTCGAATCATAAAGCGAGGTTTCGTACTATTTAGATCCATGAAAAGACATATGACAATGTTGTTTCCAATACAAATTATAAAAATCAATGTGTTTTCATTAGAATTAACTAAAATGTTCCTGATTTTCCGTTTATATTACCGATGGAAGATGTACATCTTCCATCGGTAATATAAACGGAAAATCAGGAACATTTTAGTTAACACTTTCGCGCTCTCGGCGCTCAAAAAAAAACAATACCCCAGATGCTTTCGGCACTTCGCGCGCCTACGCGGTAAGACCGAAAAAGTGTACACTCTTTTGACTGTCCTGACAATAATTGAAGGCGCACGTATTTAAATTTGGTATCACTGTGTTCGCAATGAAATTGTCTATCAGAGCATACCTATAAAATGCCGCCCAAGCATAAGGAGTATCAACACCAAATAAAAAACTATGCAGATCACTCGCCGAGAGCGCCAAACAGCAACAAAATGTTTCCACTTTCTTAATGGTTGCGAAGCCTACAGTTGTCCTACATCGCTAATTTTGGTATCATTGGAATCGCAATAAAATTCTCTACACGGACATATGCATATGAATGTTTAATATAGGTAATTGCCCACCCGCAACAGTGTGTGAAGTGGAGAGTAGTTAGCCGCGAGCGCACTGGCGAAAACACCGGGGGGAAATCATGCTTGGAAAGTTTATACGTTTCCTGACCCTACTTTTCTATGTACGTATTTCTTTTTTATACCAATGTGTTCGCAATAAAATTTCCTATAAGATGAACTGTAAACATTGGTACAAAGCATGTGTAAGAGAAGCGCCAAATATAGAACCACGTCGCTCAGTATGCGTTCGCGGCAGAAACGAACGCATTGTTTTTGTTCGTTTGATGTTTGTCATGTTTATACTTGTTGAAACATTTTATAATTTGTATGACAGTGATCGCAGTAAAATTCCCTACACAGACATATACATAACACATACAAATATTTCCCACGTGTTGGATATATCAACGGCTAAAGGGGAACCCACTGCCACACGCTCGCCACACCCCCAAACATACTTTGTGTATTTTTTTTTTTACTCATAGAAGTTTATGTGATATAATATTCATTCTGGTACCAAAAAAATTCGCAAATAAATTCTCTACAAAACAAAAGTATCCCCATCCATTTCAGTTTAAAAATGGAATTTATAGAAATATTTTTTCGATTGACGAGAAAAGTAGGCAGTTATGCGGAATCGTAAGAAAAACCAGTGACGAGTTATCTCTAATATAAAGCGCGAAAGTGTTAATACTATTGAAAATACATTGATTTTTATCATTTGTATTGGAAACAACATTTTCATATGTCTTTTCTTGGATCTAAATAATACGAAACCTCGCTCTATGATTTGAAGTTAAAATCCTCAAATATGGTTAAATAGTTACTTTTTTTTCAAGTTTTTCATGTAGTTTGATACTACGTAAATACATTCATTTTTACCAATATTTCGATTCTATTTCATGTAGTATAACGATATGTGATTTGGCCTTCAAATCTCAGAATTTCGCACAATATTGCATTTTAAGCAAGTTTTCTTGCATTTTGTTTCGTACGAGAAATCATCGAATTTAGCAATATTTTGACGTTTATCATCCCCTTTTCCTTTGTTTGATTTAAACAAAATATGATCGAATTAGGCAATATTTTGCCATTTTTCCTCGTTTTTGTGAATTTTCAGTCTATGGGTATTAATTCATTATATATACGATAAAAATGAGGCAAACACATAATTGATTAGATAATAACCTTAAATACTTCATTTTCAATCAACTATTAGTTTCTCGTTAAAATACTGAGTAAGATATTGAAAAGGGGAGAAGTTCTGTTTTTATTGCATATATCGACGTTTCAGCCGGAATAGAGCGATTTTCGTGTACATCTTCCATCGGTAATATAAACGGAAAATCAGGAACATTTTAGTTAACACTAATGAAAATACATTGATTTTTATCATTTGTATTGGAAACAACATTTTCATATGTCTTTTCTTGGATCTAAATAATACGAAACCTCGCTCTATGATTTGAAGTTAAAATCCTCAAATATAGTTAAATATTGACTTTTTCACGTTTTTCATGTAGTTTGATATTACGTAAATATATTCATTTTTACCTATATTTCGATACTATTTCATGTAGTATCACGATATGTGATTTGGCCTTCGAATCTCAGAATTTCGCATAATATTGCATTTTAAGCAAGTTTTCTTGCATTTTGTTTCGTACCAGAAATCATCGAATTTAGCAATATTTTGACGTTTATTTTTTTTCCCTTTTCCCTTTATTTTATTTCTCTTTTCCTTTATGTGATTTAATCAAAATATCATCGAATTAGGCAATATTTTGCCGTTTTTTCCACGTTTTTGTGAATTTTCAGTTTATTAGTATTAACTCAATAAATATACAATAAAAATGATGCAAACACATAATTGATTAGATTGTAACCTTAATTACTTCATTTTCAATCATCTATTTGTTTCTCTTTTAAATACTGAGTAAGATATTGAAAAGGGGAGAAGTTCGGTTTTTATTGCATATATCGACGTTTCAGCCGGAATAGAAGGGTTTTGCGTGTACATCTTCCATCGGTAATATAAACGGAAAATCAGGAACATTTTAGTTAATTCTAATGAAAACACATTGATTTTTATAATTTGTATTGGAAACAACATTGTCATATGTCTTTTCATGGATCTAAATAGTACGAAACCTCGCTTTATGATTCGAATTTAAAATCCTCAAATTTGGTATAATAGTGACTTTTTTCACGTTTTTCATGTAGTTTGATATTACGTATATATATTAATTTTTCCCAATATTTCGATACTATTTCATGTAGTATCACGATCTGTGATTTGGCCTTCAAATCTCAGAATTTCGCATAATATTGCATTTTAAGCAAGTTTTCTTGCATTTTGTTTCGTACGAGAAATCATCGAATTTAGCAATATTTTGACGTTTATCATTCCCTTTTCCTTCATGTCATTTAATCAAAATATCATCGAATTAGGCAATATTTTGCCGTTTTTCCACGTTTTTGTGAATTTTCAGTTTATTAGTATTAACTCAATAAATATACAATAAAAATGATGCAAACACATAATTGATTAGATTATAACCTTAAATACTTCATTTTCAATCATTTATTTGTTTCTCTTTAAAATACTGATTAAGATATTGAAAAGGGGAGAAGTTCTGTTTTTATTGCATATATCGACGTTTCAGCCGGATTAGAGCGGTTTTACGTGGACATCTTCCATCGGTAATATAAACGGAAAATCAGGAACATTTTAGTTAATTCTAATGAAAACACATTGATTTTTATAATTTGTATTGGAAACAACATTGTCATATGTCTTTTCATGGATCTAAATAGTACGAAACCTCGCTTTATGATTCGAAGTTAAAATCCTCAAATTTGGTATAATCGTGACTTTTTTCAGGTTTTTCATGTAGTTTGATATTACGTAAATATATTCATTTTTACCAATATTTCGATACTATTTCATGTAGTATCACGATATGTGATTTGGCCTTCAAATCTCAGAATTTCGCATAATATTGCGAAATTCTGAGATTTGAAGGCCAAATCACATATCGTGATACTACATGAAATAGTATCGAAATATTGGAAAAATGAATATATTTACGTAATATCAAACTACATGAAAAACGAAAAAAGTCACTATTATACCAAATTTGTGGATTTTAACTTCGAATCATAAAGCGAGGTTTCGTACTATTTAGATCCATGAAAAGACATATGACAATGTTGTTTCCAATACAAATTATAAAAATCAATGTGTTTTCATTAGAATTAACTAAAATGTTCCTGATTTTCCGTTTATATTACCGATGGAAGATGTACACGTAAAACCGCTCTATTCCGGCTGAAACGTCGATATATGCAATAAAAACCGAACTTCTCCCCTTTTCAATATCTTACTCAGTATTTTAACGAGAAACAAATAGATGATTGAAAATGAAGTATTTAAGGTTACTATCTAATCAATTATGTGTTTGCATCATTTTTATTGTATATTTAATGAATTAATACTAATAAACTGAAAATTCACAAAAACGTGGAAAAACGGCAAAATATTGCCTAATTCGATGATATTTTGATTAAATCACATAAAGGAAAAGGTAATGATAAACGTCAAAATATTGCTAAATTCGATGATTTCTCATACGAAACAAAATGCAAGAAAACTTGCTTAAAATGCAATATTATGCGAAATTCTGAGATTTGAAGGCCAAATCACATATCGTGACACTACATGAATTAGTATCGAAATATTGGTAAAAATGAATATATATACGTAATATCAAACTACATGAAAAACGTGAAAAAAAGTCACTATTTTACCAAATTTGAGGATTTTAACTTCGAATCATAAAGCGAGGTTTCGTACTATTTAGATCCATGAAAAGACATATGACAATGTTGTTTCCAATACAAATTATAAAAATCAATGTGTTTTCATTAGAATTAACTAAAATGTTCCTGATTTTCCGTTTATATTACCGATGGAAGATGTACACGTAAAACCGCTCTAATCCGGCTGAAACGTCGATATATGCAATAAAACAGAACTTCTCCCCCTTTTCAATATCTTACTCAGTATTTTAAAGAGAAACAAATATATGATTGAAAATGAAGTATTTAAGGTTATAATCTAATCAATTATGTGTTTGCATCATTTTAATTGTATATTTATTGAGTTAATACTAATAAACTGAAAATTCACAAAAACGAGGAAAAACGGCAAAATATTGCCTAATTTGATGATATTTTGATTAAATCACACAAAGGAAAAGGGAATGATAAACGTCAAAATATTGCTAAATTCGATGATTTCTCGTACGAAACAAAATGCAAGAAAACTTACTTAAAATGCAATATTATGCGAAATTCTGAGATTTGAAGGCCAAATCACATATCGTGATACTACATGAAATAGTATCGAAATATTGGAAAAATGAATATATTTACGTAATATCAAACTACATGAAAAACGAAAAAAGTCACTATTATACCAAATTTGTGGATTTTAACTTCGAATCATAAAGCGAGGTTTCGTACTATTTAGATCCATGAAAAGACATATGACAATGTTGTTTCCAATACAAATTATAAAAATCAATGTGTTTTCATTAGAATTAACTAAAATGTTCCTGATTTTCCGTTTATATTACCGATGGAAGATGTACATCTTCCATCGGTAATATAAACGGAAAATCAGGAACATTTTAGTTAATACTATTGAAAATACATTGATTTTTATCATTTGTATTGGAAACAACATTTTCATATGTCTTTTCTTGGATCTAAATAATACGAAACCTCGCTCTATGATTTGAAGTTAAAATCCTCAAATATGGTTAAATAGTTACTTTTTTTTCAAGTTTTTCATGTAGTTTGATACTACGTAAATACATTCATTTTTACCAATATTTCGATTCTATTTCATGTAGTATAACGATATGTGATTTGGCCTTCAAATCTCAGAATTTCGCACAATATTGCATTTTAAGCAAGTTTTCTTGCATTTTGTTTCGTACGAGAAATCATCGAATTTAGCAATATTTTGACGTTTATCATCCCCTTTTCCTTTGTTTGATTTAAACAAAATATGATCGAATTAGGCAATATTTTGCCATTTTTCCTCGTTTTTGTGAATTTTCAGTCTATGGGTATTAATTCATTATATATACGATAAAAATGAGGCAAACACATAATTGATTAGATAATAACCTTAAATACTTCATTTTCAATCAACTATTAGTTTCTCGTTAAAATACTGAGTAAGATATTGAAAAGGGGAGAAGTTCTGTTTTTATTGCATATATCGACGTTTCAGCCGGAATAGAGCGATTTTCGTGTACATCTTCCATCGGTAATATAAACGGAAAATCAGGAACATTTTAGTTAACACTAATGAAAATACATTGATTTTTATCATTTGTATTGGAAACAACATTTTCATATGTCTTTTCTTGGATCTAAATAATACGAAACCTCGCTCTATGATTTGAAGTTAAAATCCTCAAATATAGTTAAATATTGACTTTTTCACGTTTTTCATGTAGTTTGATATTACGTAAATATATTCATTTTTACCTATATTTCGATACTATTTCATGTAGTATCACGATATGTGATTTGGCCTTCGAATCTCAGAATTTCGCATAATATTGCATTTTAAGCAAGTTTTCTTGCATTTTGTTTCGTACCAGAAATCATCGAATTTAGCAATATTTTGACGTTTATTTTTTTTCCCTTTTCCCTTTATTTTATTTCTCTTTTCCTTTATGTGATTTAATCAAAATATCATCGAATTAGGCAATATTTTGCCGTTTTTCCACGTTTTTGTGAATTTTCAGTTTATTAGTATTAACTCAATAAATATACAATAAAAATGATGCAAACACATAATTGATTAGATTGTAACCTTAATTACTTCATTTTCAATCATCTATTTGTTTCTCTTTTAAATACTGAGTAAGATATTGAAAAGGGGAGAAGTTCGGTTTTTATTGCATATATCGACGTTTCAGCCGGAATAGAAGGGTTTTGCGTGTACATCTTCCATCGGTAATATAAACGGAAAATCAGGAACATTTTAGTTAATTCTAATGAAAACACATTGATTTTTATAATTTGTATTGGAAACAACATTGTCATATGTCTTTTCATGGATCTAAATAGTACGAAACCTCGCTTTATGATTCGAATTTAAAATCCTCAAATTTGGTATAATAGTGACTTTTTTCACGTTTTTCATGTAGTTTGATATTACGTATATATATTAATTTTTCCCAATATTTCGATACTATTTCATGTAGTATCACGATCTGTGATTTGGCCTTCAAATCTCAGAATTTCGCATAATATTGCATTTTAAGCAAGTTTTCTTGCATTTTGTTTCGTACGAGAAATCATCGAATTTAGCAATATTTTGACGTTTATCATTCCCTTTTCCTTCATGTCATTTAATCAAAATATCATCGAATTAGGCAATATTTTGCCGTTTTTCCACGTTTTTGTGAATTTTCAGTTTATTAGTATTAACTCAATAAATATACAATAAAAATGATGCAAACACATAATTGATTAGATTATAACCTTAAATACTTCATTTTCAATCATTTATTTGTTTCTCTTTAAAATACTGATTAAGATATTGAAAAGGGGAGAAGTTCTGTTTTTATTGCATATATCGACGTTTCAGCCGGAATAGAGCGATTTTCGTGTACATCTTCCATCGGTAATATAAACGGAAAATCAGGAACATTTTAGTTAACACTAATGAAAATACATTGATTTTTATCATTTGTATTGGAAACAACATTTTCATATGTCTTTTCTTGGATCTAAATAATACGAAACCTCGCTCTATGATTTGAAGTTAAAATCCTCAAATATAGTTAAATATTGACTTTTTCACGTTTTTCATGTAGTTTGATATTACGTAAATATATTCATTTTTACCTATATTTCGATACTATTTCATGTAGTATCACGATATGTGATTTGGCCTTCGAATCTCAGAATTTCGCATAATATTGCATTTTAAGCAAGTTTTCTTGCATTTTGTTTCGTACCAGAAATCATCGAATTTAGCAATATTTTGACGTTTATTTTTTTTCCCTTTTCCCTTTATTTTATTTCTCTTTTCCTTTATGTGATTTAATCAAAATATCATCGAATTAGGCAATATTTTGCCGTTTTTCCACGTTTTTGTGAATTTTCAGTTTATTAGTATTAACTCAATAAATATACAATAAAAATGATGCAAACACATAATTGATTAGATTGTAACCTTAATTACTTCATTTTCAATCATCTATTTGTTTCTCTTTTAAATACTGAGTAAGATATTGAAAAGGGGAGAAGTTCGGTTTTTATTGCATATATCGACGTTTCAGCCGGAATAGAAGGGTTTTGCGTGTACATCTTCCATCGGTAATATAAACGGAAAATCAGGAACATTTTAGTTAATTCTAATGAAAACACATTGATTTTTATAATTTGTATTGGAAACAACATTGTCATATGTCTTTTCATGGATCTAAATAGTACGAAACCTCGCTTTATGATTCGAATTTAAAATCCTCAAATTTGGTATAATAGTGACTTTTTTCACGTTTTTCATGTAGTTTGATATTACGTATATATATTAATTTTTCCCAATATTTCGATACTATTTCATGTAGTATCACGATCTGTGATTTGGCCTTCAAATCTCAGAATTTCGCATAATATTGCATTTTAAGCAAGTTTTCTTGCATTTTGTTTCGTACGAGAAATCATCGAATTTAGCAATATTTTGACGTTTATCATTCCCTTTTCCTTCATGTCATTTAATCAAAATATCATCGAATTAGGCAATATTTTGCCGTTTTTCCACGTTTTTGTGAATTTTCAGTTTATTAGTATTAACTCAATAAATATACAATAAAAATGATGCAAACACATAATTGATTAGATTATAACCTTAAATACTTCATTTTCAATCATTTATTTGTTTCTCTTTAAAATACTGATTAAGATATTGAAAAGGGGAGAAGTTCTGTTTTTATTGCATATATCGACGTTTCAGCCGGATTAGAGCGGTTTTACGTGGACATCTTCCATCGGTAATATAAACGGAAAATCAGGAACATTTTAGTTAATTCTAATGAAAACACATTGATTTTTATAATTTGTATTGGAAACAACATTGTCATATGTCTTTTCATGGATCTAAATAGTACGAAACCTCGCTTTATGATTCGAAGTTAAAATCCTCAAATTTGGTATAATCGTGACTTTTTTCAGGTTTTTCATGTAGTTTGATATTACGTAAATATATTCATTTTTACCAATATTTCGATACTATTTCATGTAGTATCACGATATGTGATTTGGCCTTCAAATCTCAGAATTTCGCATAATATTGCGAAATTCTGAGATTTGAAGGCCAAATCACATATCGTGATACTACATGAAATAGTATCGAAATATTGGAAAAATGAATATATTTACGTAATATCAAACTACATGAAAAACGAAAAAAGTCACTATTATACCAAATTTGTGGATTTTAACTTCGAATCATAAAGCGAGGTTTCGTACTATTTAGATCCATGAAAAGACATATGACAATGTTGTTTCCAATACAAATTATAAAAATCAATGTGTTTTCATTAGAATTAACTAAAATGTTCCTGATTTTCCGTTTATATTACCGATGGAAGATGTACACGTAAAACCGCTCTATTCCGGCTGAAACGTCGATATATGCAATAAAAACCGAACTTCTCCCCTTTTCAATATCTTACTCAGTATTTTAACGAGAAACAAATAGATGATTGAAAATGAAGTATTTAAGGTTACTATCTAATCAATTATGTGTTTGCATCATTTTTATTGTATATTTAATGAATTAATACTAATAAACTGAAAATTCACAAAAACGTGGAAAAACGGCAAAATATTGCCTAATTCGATGATATTTTGATTAAATCACATAAAGGAAAAGGTAATGATAAACGTCAAAATATTGCTAAATTCGATGATTTCTCATACGAAACAAAATGCAAGAAAACTTGCTTAAAATGCAATATTATGCGAAATTCTGAGATTTGAAGGCCAAATCACATATCGTGACACTACATGAATTAGTATCGAAATATTGGTAAAAATGAATATATATACGTAATATCAAACTACATGAAAAACGTGAAAAAAAGTCACTATTTTACCAAATTTGAGGATTTTAACTTCGAATCATAAAGCGAGGTTTCGTACTATTTAGATCCATGAAAAGACATATGACAATGTTGTTTCCAATACAAATTATAAAAATCAATGTGTTTTCATTAGAATTAACTAAAATGTTCCTGATTTTCCGTTTATATTACCGATGGAAGATGTACACGTAAAACCGCTCTAATCCGGCTGAAACGTCGATATATGCAATAAAACAGAACTTCTCCCCCTTTTCAATATCTTACTCAGTATTTTAAAGAGAAACAAATATATGATTGAAAATGAAGTATTTAAGGTTATAATCTAATCAATTATGTGTTTGCATCATTTTAATTGTATATTTATTGAGTTAATACTAATAAACTGAAAATTCACAAAAACGAGGAAAAACGGCAAAATATTGCCTAATTTGATGATATTTTGATTAAATCACACAAAGGAAAAGGGAATGATAAACGTCAAAATATTGCTAAATTCGATGATTTCTCGTACGAAACAAAATGCAAGAAAACTTACTTAAAATGCAATATTATGCGAAATTCTGAGATTTGAAGGCCAAATCACATATCGTGATACTACATGAAATAGTATCGAAATATTGGAAAAATGAATATATTTACGTAATATCAAACTACATGAAAAACGAAAAAAGTCACTATTATACCAAATTTGTGGATTTTAACTTCGAATCATAAAGCGAGGTTTCGTACTATTTAGATCCATGAAAAGACATATGACAATGTTGTTTCCAATACAAATTATAAAAATCAATGTGTTTTCATTAGAATTAACTAAAATGTTCCTGATTTTCCGTTTATATTACCGATGGAAGATGTACATCTTCCATCGGTAATATAAACGGAAAATCAGGAACATTTTAGTTAACACTTTCGCGCTCTCGGCGCTCAAAAAAAAACAATACCCCAGATGCTTTCGGCACTTCGCGCGCCTACGCGGTAAGACCGAAAAAGTGTACACTCTTTTGACTGTCCTGACAATAATTGAAGGCGCACGTATTTAAATTTGGTATCACTGTGTTCGCAATGAAATTGTCTATCAGAGCATACCTATAAAATGCCGCCCAAGCATAAGGAGTATCAACACCAAATAAAAAACTATGCAGATCACTCGCCGAGAGCGCCAAACAGCAACAAAATGTTTCCACTTTCTTAATGGTTGCGAAGCCTACAGTTGTCCTACATCGCTAATTTTGGTATCATTGGAATCGCAATAAAATTCTCTACACG
Organism: Procambarus clarkii; assembly: GCF_040958095.1. Lineage (NCBI taxonomy): Eukaryota > Metazoa > Arthropoda > Malacostraca > Decapoda > Cambaridae > Procambarus > Procambarus clarkii. The sequence continues at coordinate 104,889 of NC_091203.1, forward strand.
GACATATGCATATGAATGTTTAATATAGGTAATTGCCCACCCGCAACAGTGTGTGAAGTGGAGAGTAGTTAGCCGCGAGCGCACTGGCGAAAACACCGGGGGGAAATCATGCTTGGAAAGTTTATACGTTTCCTGACCCTACTTTTCTATGTACGTATTTCTTTTTTATACCAATGTGTTCGCAATAAAATTTCCTATAAGATGAACTGTAAACATTGGTACAAAGCATGTGTAAGAGAAGCGCCAAATATAGAACCACGTCGCTCAGTATGCGTTCGCGGCAGAAACGAACGCATTGTTTTTGTTCGTTTGATGTTTGTCATGTTTATACTTGTTGAAACATTTTATAATTTGTATGACAGTGATCGCAGTAAAATTCCCTACACAGACATATACATAACACATACAAATATTTCCCACGTGTTGGATATATCAACGGCTAAAGGGGAACCCACTGCCACACGCTCGCCACACCCCCAAACATACTTTGTGTATTTTTTTTTTTACTCATAGAAGTTTATGTGATATAATATTCATTCTGGTACCAAAAAAATTCGCAAATAAATTCTCTACAAAACAAAAGTATCCCCATCCATTTCAGTTTAAAAATGGAATTTATAGAAATATTTTTTCGATTGACGAGAAAAGTAGGCAGTTATGCGGAATCGTAAGAAAAACCAGTGACGAGTTATCTCTAATATAAAGCGCGAAAGTGTTAATACTATTGAAAATACATTGATTTTTATCATTTGTATTGGAAACAACATTTTCATATGTCTTTTCTTGGATCTAAATAATACGAAACCTCGCTCTATGATTTGAAGTTAAAATCCTCAAATATGGTTAAATAGTTACTTTTTTTTCAAGTTTTTCATGTAGTTTGATACTACGTAAATACATTCATTTTTACCAATATTTCGATTCTATTTCATGTAGTATAACGATATGTGATTTGGCCTTCAAATCTCAGAATTTCGCACAATATTGCATTTTAAGCAAGTTTTCTTGCATTTTGTTTCGTACGAGAAATCATCGAATTTAGCAATATTTTGACGTTTATCATCCCCTTTTCCTTTGTTTGATTTAAACAAAATATGATCGAATTAGGCAATATTTTGCCATTTTTCCTCGTTTTTGTGAATTTTCAGTCTATGGGTATTAATTCATTATATATACGATAAAAATGAGGCAAACACATAATTGATTAGATAATAACCTTAAATACTTCATTTTCAATCAACTATTAGTTTCTCGTTAAAATACTGAGTAAGATATTGAAAAGGGGAGAAGTTCTGTTTTTATTGCATATATCGACGTTTCAGCCTGAATAGAGCGATTTTCGTGTACATCTTCCATCGGTAATATAAACGGAAAATCAGGAACATTTTAGTTAACACTAATGAAAATACATTGATTTTTATCATTTGTATTGGAAACAACATTTTCATATGTCTTTTCTTGGATCTAAATAATACGAAACCTCGCTCTATGATTTGAAGTTAAAATCCTCAAATATAGTTAAATATTGACTTTTTCACGTTTTTCATGTAGTTTGATATTACGTAAATATATTCATTTTTACCTATATTTCGATACTATTTCATGTAGTATCACGATATGTGATTTGGCCTTCGAATCTCAGAATTTCGCATAATATTGCATTTTAAGCAAGTTTTCTTGCATTTTGTTTCGTACCAGAAATCATCGAATTTAGCAATATTTTGACGTTTATTTTTTTTCCCTTTTCCCTTTATTTTATTTCTCTTTTCCTTTATGTGATTTAATCAAAATATCATCGAATTAGGCAATATTTTGCCGTTTTTCCACGTTTTTGTGAATTTTCAGTTTATTAGTATTAACTCAATAAATATACAATAAAAATGATGCAAACACATAATTGATTAGATTGTAACCTTAATTACTTCATTTTCAATCATCTATTTGTTTCTCTTTTAAATACTGAGTAAGATATTGAAAAGGGGAGAAGTTCGGTTTTTATTGCATATATCGACGTTTCAGCCGGAATAGAAGGGTTTTGCGTGTACATCTTCCATCGGTAATATAAACGGAAAATCAGGAACATTTTAGTTAATTCTAATGAAAACACATTGATTTTTATAATTTGTATTGGAAACAACATTGTCATATGTCTTTTCATGGATCTAAATAGTACGAAACCTCGCTTTATGATTCGAATTTAAAATCCTCAAATTTGGTATAATAGTGACTTTTTTCACGTTTTTCATGTAGTTTGATATTACGTATATATATTAATTTTTCCCAATATTTCGATACTATTTCATGTAGTATCACGATCTGTGATTTGGCCTTCAAATCTCAGAATTTCGCATAATATTGCATTTTAAGCAAGTTTTCTTGCATTTTGTTTCGTACGAGAAATCATCGAATTTAGCAATATTTTGACGTTTATCATTCCCTTTTCCTTCATGTCATTTAATCAAAATATCATCGAATTAGGCAATATTTTGCCGTTTTTTCCACGTTTTTGTGAATTTTCAGTTTATTAGTATTAACTCAATAAATATACAATAAAAATGATGCAAACACATAATTGATTAGATTATAACCTTAAATACTTCATTTTCAATCATTTATTTGTTTCTCTTTAAAATACTGATTAAGATATTGAAAAGGGAGAAGTTCTGTTTTTATTGCATATATCGACGTTTCAGCCGGATTAGAGCGGTTTTACGTGGACATCTTCCATCGGTAATATAAACGGAAAATCAGGAACATTTTAGTTAATTCTAATGAAAACACATTGATTTGTATAATTTGTATTGGAAACAACATTGTCATATGTCTTTTCATGGATCTAAATAGTACGAAACCTCGCTTTATGATTCGAAGTTAAAATCCTCAAATTTGGTATAATCGTGACTTTTTTCAGGTTTTTCATGTAGTTTGATATTACGTAAATATATTCATTTTTACCAATATTTCGATACTATTTCATGTAGTATCACGATATGTGATTTGGCCTTCAAATCTCAGAATTTCGCATAATATTGCGAAATTCTGAGATTTGAAGGCCAAATCACATATCGTGATACTACATGAAATAGTATCGAAATATTGGAAAAATGAATATATTTACGTAATATCAAACTACATGAAAAACGAAAAAAGTCACTATTATACCAAATTTGTGGATTTTAACTTCGAATCATAAAGCGAGGTTTCGTACTATTTAGATCCATGAAAAGACATATGACAATGTTGTTTCCAATACAAATTATAAAAATCAATGTGTTTTCATTAGAATTAACTAAAATGTTCCTGATTTTCCGTTTATATTACCGATGGAAGATGTACACGTAAAACCGCTCTATTCCGGCTGAAACGTCGATATATGCAATAAAAACCGAACTTCTCCCCTTTTCAATATCTTACTCAGTATTTTAACGAGAAACAAATAGATGATTGAAAATGAAGTATTTAAGGTTACTATCTAATCAATTATGTGTTTGCATCATTTTTATTGTATATTTAATGAATTAATACTAATAAACTGAAAATTCACAAAAACGTGGAAAAACGGCAAAATATTGCCTAATTCGATGATATTTTGATTAAATCACATAAAGGAAAAGGTAATGATAAACGTCAAAATATTGCTAAATTCGATGATTTCTCATACGAAACAAAATGCAAGAAAACTTGCTTAAAATGCAATATTATGCGAAATTCTGAGATTTGAAGGCCAAATCACATATCGTGACACTACATGAATTAGTATCGAAATATTGGTAAAAATGAATATATATACGTAATATCAAACTACATGAAAAACGTGAAAAAAAGTCACTATTTTACCAAATTTGAGGATTTTAACTTCGAATCATAAAGCGAGGTTTCGTACTATTTAGATCCATGAAAAGACATATGACAATGTTGTTTCCAATACAAATTATAAAAATCAATGTGTTTTCATTAGAATTAACTAAAATGTTTCTGATTTTCCGTTTATATTACCGATGGAAGATGTACACGTAAAACCGCTCTAATCCGGCTGAAACGTCGATATATGCAATAAAACAGAACTTCTCCCCCTTTTCAATATCTTACTCAGTATTTTAAAGAGAAACAAATATATGATTGAAAATGAAGTATTTAAGGTTATAATCTAATCAATTATGTGTTTGCATCATTTTAATTGTATATTTATTGAGTTAATACTAATAAACTGAAAATTCACAAAAACGAGGAAAAACGGCAAAATATTGCCTAATTTGATGATATTTTGATTAAATCACACAAAGGAAAAGGGAATGATAAACGTCAAAATATTGCTAAATTCGATGATTTCTCGTACGAAACAAAATGCAAGAAAACTTACTTAAAATGCAATATTATGCGAAATTCTGAGATTTGAAGGCCAAATCACATATCGTGATACTACATGAAATAGTATCGAAATATTGGAAAAATGAATATATTTACGTAATATCAAACTACATGAAAAACGAAAAAAGTCACTATTATACCAAATTTGTGGATTTTAACTTCGAATCATAAAGCGAGGTTTCGTACTATTTAGATCCATGAAAAGACATATGACAATGTTGTTTCCAATACAAATTATAAAAATCAATGTGTTTTCATTAGAATTAACTAAAATGTTCCTGATTTTCCGTTTATATTACCGATGGAAGATGTACATCTTCCATCGGTAATATAAACGGAAAATCAGGAACATTTTAGTTAATACTATTGAAAATACATTGATTTTTATCATTTGTATTGGAAACAACATTTTCATATGTCTTTTCTTGGATCTAAATAATACGAAACCTCGCTCTATGATTTGAAGTTAAAATCCTCAAATATGGTTAAATAGTTACTTTTTTTTCAAGTTTTTCATGTAGTTTGATACTACGTAAATACATTCATTTTTACCAATATTTCGATTCTATTTCATGTAGTATAACGATATGTGATTTGGCCTTCAAATCTCAGAATTTCGCACAATATTGCATTTTAAGCAAGTTTTCTTGCATTTGTTTCGTACGAGAAATCATCGAATTTAGCAATATTTTGACGTTTATCATCCCCTTTTCCTTTGTTTGATTTAAACAAAATATGATCGAATTAGGCAATATTTTGCCATTTTTCCTCGTTTTTGTGAATTTTCAGTCTATGGGTATTAATTCATTATATATACGATAAAAATGAGGCAAACACATAATTGATTAGATAATAACCTTAAATACTTCATTTTCAATCAACTATTAGTTTCTCGTTAAAATACTGAGTAAGATATTGAAAAGGGGAGAAGTTCTGTTTTTATTGCATATATCGACGTTTCAGCCGGAATAGAGCGATTTTCGTGTACATCTTCCATCGGTAATATAAACGGAAAATCAGGAACATTTTAGTTAACACTAATGAAAATACATTGATTTTTATCATTTGTATTGGAAACAACATTTTCATATGTCTTTTCTTGGATCTAAATAATACGAAACCTCGCTCTATGATTTGAAGTTAAAATCCTCAAATATAGTTAAATATTGACTTTTTCACGTTTTTCATGTAGTTTGATATTACGTAAATATATTCATTTTTACCTATATTTCGATACTATTTCATGTAGTATCACGATATGTGATTTGGCCTTCGAATCTCAGAATTTCGCATAATATTGCATTTTAAGCAAGTTTTCTTGCATTTTGTTTCGTACCAGAAATCATCGAATTTAGCAATATTTTGACGTTTATCATTCCCTTTTCCTTCATGTCATTTAATCAAAATATCATCGAATTAGGCAATATTTTGCCGTTTTTCCACGTTTTTGTGAATTTTCAGTTTATTAGTATTAACTCAATAAATATACAATAAAAATGATGCAAACACATAATTGATTAGATTATAACCTTAAATACTTCATTTTCAATCATTTATTTGTTTCTCTTTAAAATACTGATTAAGATATTGAAAAGGGGAGAAGTTCTGTTTTTATTGCATATATCGACGTTTCAGCCGGATTAGAGCGGTTTACGTGGACATCTTCCATCGGTAATATAAACGGAAAATCAGGAACATTTTAGTTAATTCTAATGAAAACACATTGATTTTTATAATTTGTATTGGAAACAACATTGTCATATGTCTTTTCATGGATCTAAATAGTACGAAACCTCGCTTTATGATTCGAAGTTAAAATCCTCAAATTTGGTATAATCGTGACTTTTTTCAGGTTTTTCATGTAGTTTGATATTACGTAAATATATTCATTTTTACCAATATTTCGATACTATTTCATGTAGTATCACGATATGTGATTTGGCCTTCAAATCTCAGAATTTCGCATAATATTGCGAAATTCTGAGATTTGAAGGCCAAATCACATATCGTGATACTACATGAAATAGTATCGAAATATTGGAAAAATGAATATATTTACGTAATATCAAACTACATGAAAAACGAAAAAAGTCACTATTATACCAAATTTGTGGATTTTAACTTCGAATCATAAAGCGAGGTTTCGTACTATTTAGATCCATGAAAAGACATATGACAATGTTGTTTCCAATACAAATTATAAAAATCAATGTGTTTTCATTAGAATTAACTAAAATGTTCCTGATTTTCCGTTTATATACCGATGGAAGATGTACACGTAAAACCGCTCTATTCCGGCTGAAACGTCGATATATGCAATAAAAACCGAACTTCTCCCCTTTTCAATATCTTACTCAGTATTTTAACGAGAAACAAATAGATGATTGAAAATGAAGTATTTAAGGTTACTATCTAATCAATTATGTGTTTGCATCATTTTTATTGTATATTTAATGAATTAATACTAATAAACTGAAAATTCACAAAAACGTGGAAAAACGGCAAAATATTGCCTAATTCGATGATATTTTGATTAAATCACATAAAGGAAAAGGTAATGATAAACGTCAAAATATTGCTAAATTCGATGATTTCTCATACGAAACAAAATGCAAGAAAACTTGCTTAAAATGCAATATTATGCGAAATTCTGAGATTTGAAGGCCAAATCACATATCGTGACACTACATGAATTAGTATCGAAATATTGGTAAAAATGAATATATATACGTAATATCAAACTACATGAAAAACGTGAAAAAAAGTCACTATTTTACCAAATTTGAGGATTTTAACTTCGAATCATAAAGCGAGGTTTCGTACTATTTAGATCCATGAAAAGACATATGACAATGTTGTTTCCAATACAAATTATAAAAATCAATGTGTTTTCATTAGAATTAACTAAAATGTTCCTGATTTTCCGTTTATATTACCGATGGAAGATGTACACGTAAAACCGCTCTAATCCGGCTGAAACGTCGATATATGCAATAAAACAGAACTTCTCCCCCTTTTCAATATCTTACTCAGTATTTTAAAGAGAAACAAATATATGATTGAAAATGAAGTATTTAAGGTTATAATCTAATCAATTATGTGTTTGCATCATTTTAATTGTATATTTATTGAGTTAATACTAATAAACTGAAATTCACAAAAACGAGGAAAAACGGCAAAATATTGCCTAATTTGATGATATTTTGATTAAATCACACAAAGGAAAAGGGAATGATAAACGTCAAAATATTGCTAAATTCGATGATTTCTCGTACGAAACAAAATGCAAGAAAACTTACTTAAAATGCAATATTATGCGAAATTCTGAGATTTGAAGGCCAAATCACATATCGTGATACTACATGAAATAGTATCGAAATATTGGAAAAATGAATATATTTACGTAATATCAAACTACATGAAAAACGAAAAAAGTCACTATTATACCAAATTTGTGGATTTTAACTTCGAATCATAAAGCGAGGTTTCGTACTATTTAGATCCATGAAAAGACATATGACAATGTTGTTTCCAATACAAATTATAAAAATCAATGTGTTTTCATTAGAATTAACTAAAATGTTCCTGATTTTCCGTTTATATTACCGATGGAAGATGTACATCTTCCATCGGTAATATAAACGGAAAATCAGGAACATTTAGTTAACACTTTCGCGCTCTCGGCGCTCAAAAAAAAACAATACCCCAGATGCTTTCGGCACTTCGCGCGCCTACGCGGTAAGACCGAAAAAGTGTACACTCTTTTGACTGTCCTGACAATAATTGAAGGCGCACGTATTTAAATTTGGTATCACTGTGTTCGCAATGAAATTGTCTATCAGAGCATACCTATAAAATGCCGCCCAAGCATAAGGAGTATCAACACCAAATAAAAAACTATGCAGATCACTCGCCGAGAGCGCCAAACAGCAACAAAATGTTTCCACTTTCTTAATGGTTGCGAAGCCTACAGTTGTCCTACATCGCTAATTTTGGTATCATTGGAATCGCAATAAAATTCTCTACACGGACATATGCATATGAATGTTTAATATAGGTAATTGCCCACCCGCAACAGTGTGTGAAGTGGAGAGTAGTTAGCCGCGAGCGCACTGGCGAAAACACCGGGGGGAAATCATGCTTGGAAAGTTTATACGTTTCCTGACCCTACTTTTCTATGTACGTATTTCTTTTTATACCAATGTGTTCGCAATAAAATTTCCTATAAGATGAACTGTAAACATTGGTACAAAGCATGTGTAAGAGAAGCGCCAAATATAGAACCACGTCGCTCAGTATGCGTTCGCGGCAGAAACGAACGCATTGTTTTTGTTCGTTTGATGTTTGTCATGTTTATACTTGTTGAAACATTTTATAATTTGTATGACAGTGATCGCAGTAAAATTCCCTACACAGACATATACATAACACATACAAATATTTCCCACGTGTTGGATATATCAACGGCTAAAGGGGAACCCACTGCCACACGCTCGCCACACCCCCAAACATACTTTGTGTATTTTTTTTTTTACTCATAGAAGTTTATGTGATATAATATTCATTCTGGTACCAAAAAAAATTCGCAAATAAATTCTCTACAAAACAAAAGTATCCCCATCCATTTCAGTTTAAAAATGGAATTTATAGAAATATTTTTTCGATTGACGAGAAAAAGTAGGCAGTTATGCGGAATCGTAAGAAAAACCAGTGACGAGTTATCTCTAATATAAAGCGCGAAAGTGTTAATACTATTGAAAATACATTGATTTTTATCATTTGTATTGGAAACAACATTTTCATATGTCTTTTCTTGGATCTAAATAATACGAAACCTCGCTCTATGATTTGAAGTTAAAATCCTCAAATATGGTTAAATAGTTACTTTTTTTCAAGTTTTTCATGTAGTTTGATACTACGTAAATACATTCACTTTTACCAATATTTCGATTCTATTTCATGTAGTATAACGATATGTGATTTGGCCTTCAAATCTCAGAATTTCGCACAATATTGCATTTTAAGCAAGTTTTCTTGCATTTTGTTTCGTACGAGAAATCATCGAATTTAGCAATATTTTGACGTTTATCATCCCCTTTCCTTTGTTTGATTTAAACAAAATATGATCGAATTAGGCAATATTTTGCCATTTTCCTCGTTTTTGTGAATTTTCAGTCTATGGGTATTAATTCATTATATATACGATAAAAATGAGGCAAACACATAATTGATTAGATAATAACCTTAAATACTTCATTTTCAATCAACTATTAGTTTCTCGTTAAAATACTGAGTAAGATATTGAAAAGGGGAGAAGTTCTGTTTTTATTGCATATATCGACGTTTCAGCCGAATAGAGCGATTTTCGTGTACATCTTCCATCGGTAATATAAACGGAAAATCAGGAACATTTTAGTTAACACTAATGAAAATACATTGATTTTTATCATTTGTATTGGAAACAACATTTTCATATGTCTTTTCTTGGATCTAAATAATACGAAACCTCGCTCTATGATTTGAAGTTAAAATCCTCAAATATAGTTAAATATTGACTTTTTCACGTTTTTCATGTAGTTTGATATTACGTAAATATATTCATTTTTACCTATATTTCGATACTATTTCATGTAGTATCACGATATGTGATTTGGCCTTCGAATCTCAGAATTTCGCATAATATTGCATTTTAAGCAAGTTTTCTTGCATTTTGTTTCGTACGAGAAATCATCGAATTTAGCAATATTTTGACGTTTATCATTCCCTTTTCCTTCATGTCATTTAATCAAAATATCATCGAATTAGGCAATATTTTGGCCGTTTTTCCACGTTTTGTGAATTTTCAGTTTATTAGTATTAACTCAATAAATATACAATAAAAATGATGCAAACACATAATTGATTAGATTATAACCTTAAATACTTCATTTTCAATCATTTATTTGTTTCTCTTTAAAATACTGATTAAGATATTGAAAAGGGGAGAAGTTCTGTTTTTATTGCATATATCGACGTTTCAGCCGGATTAGAGCGGTTTTACGTGGACATCTTCCATCGGTAATATAAACGGAAAATCAGGAACATTTTAGTTAATTCTAATGAAAACACATTGATTTTTATAATTTGTATTGGAAACAACATTGTCATATGTCTTTTCATGGATCTAAATAGTACGAAACCTCGCTTTATGATTCGAAGTTAAAATCCTCAAATTTGGTATAATCGTGACTTTTTTCAGGTTTTTCATGTAGTTTGATATTACGTAAATATATTCATTTTTACCAATATTTCGATACTATTTCATGTAGTATCACGATATGTGATTTGGCCTTCAAATCTCAGAATTTCGCATAATATTGCGAAATTCTGAGATTTGAAGGCCAAATCACATATCGTGATACTACATGAAATAGTATCGAAATATTGGAAAAATGAATATATTTACGTAATATCAAACTACATGAAAAACGAAAAAAGTCACTATTATACCAAATTTGTGGATTTTAACTTCGAATCATAAAGCGAGGTTTCGTACTATTTAGATCCATGAAAAGACATATGACAATGTTGTTTCCAATACAAATTATAAAAATCAATGTGTTTTCATTAGAATTAACTAAAATGTTCCTGATTTTCCGTTTATATTACCGATGGAAGATGTACACGTAAAACCGCTCTATTCCGGCTGAAACGTCGATATATGCAATAAAAACCGAACTTCTCCCCTTTTCAATATCTTACTCAGTATTTTAACGAGAAACAAATAGATGATTGAAAATGAAGTATTTAAGGTTACTATCTAATCAATTATGTGTTTGCATCATTTTTATTGTATATTTAATGAATTAATACTAATAAACTGAAAATTCACAAAAACGTGGAAAAACGGCAAAATATTGCCTAATTCGATGATATTTTGATTAAATCACATAAAGGAAAAGGTAATGATAAACGTCAAAATATTGCTAAATTCGATGATTTCTCATACGAAACAAAATGCAAGAAAACTTGCTTAAAATGCAATATTATGCGAAATTCTGAGATTTGAAGGCCAAATCACATATCGTGACACTACATGAATTAGTATCGAAATATTGGTAAAAATGAATATATATACGTAATATCAAACTACATGAAAAACGTGAAAAAAAGTCACTATTTTACCAAATTTGAGGATTTTAACTTCGAATCATAAAGCGAGGTTTCGTACTATTTAGATCCATGAAAAGACATATGACAATGTTGTTTCCAATACAAATTATAAAAATCATGTGTTTTCATTAGAATTAACTAAAATGTTCCTGATTTTCCGTTTATATTACCGATGGAAGATGTACACGTAAAACCGCTCTAATCCGGCTGAAACGTCGATATATGCAATAAAACAGAACTTCTCCCCCTTTTCAATATCTTACTCAGTATTTTAAAGAGAAACAAATATATGATTGAAAATGAAGTATTTAAGGTTATAATCTAATCAATTATGTGTTTGCATCATTTTAATTGTATATTTATTGAGTTAATACTAATAAACTGAAAATTCACAAAAACGAGGAAAAACGGCAAAATATTGCCTAATTTGATGATATTTTGATTAAATCACACAAAGGAAAAGGGAATGATAAACGTCAAAATATTGCTAAATTCGATGATTTCTCGTACGAAACAAAATGCAAGAAAACTTACTTAAAATGCAATATTATGCGAAATTCTGAGATTTGAAGGCCAAATCACATATCGTGATACTACATGAAATAGTATCGAAATATTGGAAAAATGAATATATTTACGTAATATCAAACTACATGAAAAACGAAAAAAGTCACTATTATACCAAATTTGTGGATTTTAACTTCGAATCATAAAGCGAGGTTTCGTACTATTTAGATCCATGAAAAGACATATGACAATGTTGTTTCCAATACAAATTATAAAAATCAATGTGTTTTCATTAGAATTAACTAAAATGTTCCTGATTTTCCGTTTATATTACCGATGGAAGATGTACATCTTCCATCGGTAATATAAACGGAAAATCAGGAACATTTTAGTTAACACTTTCGCGCTCTCGGCGCTCAAAAAAAAACAATACCCCAGATGCTTTCGGCACTTCGCGCGCCTACGCGGTAAGACCGAAAAAGTGTACACTCTTTTGACTGTCCTGACAATAATTGAAGGCGCACGTATTTAAATTTGGTATCACTGTGTTCGCAATGAAATTGTCTATCAGAGCATACCTATAAAATGCCGCCCAAGCATAAGGAGTATCAACACCAAATAAAAAACTATGCAGATCACTCGCCGAGAGCGCCAAACAGCAACAAAATGTTTCCACTTTCTTAATGGTTGCGAAGCCTACAGTTGTCCTACATCGCTAATTTTGGTATCATTGGAATCGCAATAAAATTCTCTACACGGACATATGCATATGAATGTTTAATATAGGTAATTGCCCACCCGCAACAGTGTGTGAAGTGGAGAGTAGTTAGCCGCGAGCGCACTGGCGAAAACACCGGGGGGAAATCATGCTTGGAAAGTTTATACGTTTCCTGACCCTACTTTTCTATGTACGTATTTCTTTTTTATACCAATGTGTTCGCAATAAAATTTCCTATAAGATGAACTGTAAACATTGGTACAAAGCATGTGTAAGAGAAGCGCCAAATATAGAACCACGTCGCTCAGTATGCGTTCGCGGCAGAAACGAACGCATTGTTTTTGTTCGTTTGATGTTTGTCATGTTTATACTTGTTGAAACATTTTATAATTTGTATGACAGTGATCGCAGTAAAATTCCCTACACAGACATATACATAACACATACAAATATTTCCCACGTGTTGGATATATCAACGGCTAAAGGGGAACCCACTGCCACACGCTCGCCACACCCCCAAACATACTTTGTGTATTTTTTTTTTACTCATAGAAGTTTATGTGATATAATATTCATTCTGGTACCAAAAAAATTCGCAAATAAATTCTCTACAAAACAAAAGTATCCCCATCCATTTCAGTTTAAAAAATGGAATTTATAGAAATATTTTTTCGATTGACGAGAAAAGTAGGCAGTTATGCGGAATCGTAAGAAAAACCAGTGACGAGTTATCTCTAATATAAAGCGCGAAAGTGTTAATACTATTGAAAATACATTGATTTTTATCATTTGTATTGGAAACAACATTTTCATATGTCTTTTCTTGGATCTAAATAATACGAAACCTCGCTCTATGATTTGAAGTTAAAATCCTCAAATATAGTTAAATATTGACTTTTTCACGTTTTTCATGTAGTTTGATATTACGTAAATATATTCATTTTTACCTATATTTCGATACTATTTCATGTAGTATCACGATATGTGATTTGGCCTTCGAATCTCAGAATTTCGCATAATATTGCATTTTAAGCAAGTTTTCTTGCATTTTGTTTCGTACGAGAAATCATCGAATTTAGCAATATTTTGACGTTTATCATTCCCTTTTCCTTCATGTCATTTAATCAAAATATCATCGAATTAGGCAATATTTTGCCGTTTTTCCACGTTTTTGTGAATTTTCAGTTTATTAGTATTAACTCAATAAATATACAATAAAAATGATGCAAACACATAATTGATTAGATTATAACCTTAAATACTTCATTTTCAATCATTTATTTGTTTCTCTTTAAAATACTGATTAAGATATTGAAAAGGGGAGAAGTTCTGTTTTTATTGCATATATCGACGTTTCAGCCGGATTAGAGCGGTTTTACGTGGACATCTTCCATCGGTAATATAAACGGAAAATCAGGAACATTTTAGTTAATTCTAATGAAAACACATTGATTTTTATAATTTGTATTGGAAACAACATTGTCATATGTCTTTTCATGGATCTAAATAGTACGAAACCTCGCTTTATGATTCGAAGTTAAAATCCTCAAATTTGGTATAATCGTGACTTTTTTCAGGTTTTTCATGTAGTTTGATATTACGTAAATATATTCATTTTTACCAATATTTCGATACTATTTCATGTAGTATCACGATATGTGATTTGGCCTTCAAATCTCAGAATTTCGCATAATATTGCGAAATTCTGAGATTTGAAGGCCAAATCACATATCGTGATACTACATGAAATAGTATCGAAATATTGGAAAAATGAATATATTTACGTAATATCAAACTACATGAAAAACGAAAAAAGTCACTATTATACCAAATTTGTGGATTTTAACTTCGAATCATAAAGCGAGGTTTCGTACTATTTAGATCCATGAAAAGACATATGACAATGTTGTTTCCAATACAAATTATAAAAATCAATGTGTTTTCATTAGAATTAACTAAAATGTTCCTGATTTTCCGTTTATATTACCGATGGAAGATGTACACGTAAAACCGCTCTATTCCGGCTGAAACGTCGATATATGCAATAAAAACCGAACTTCTCCCCTTTTCAATATCTTACTCAGTATTTTAACGAGAAACAAATAGATGATTGAAAATGAAGTATTTAAGGTTACTATCTAATCAATTATGTGTTTGCATCATTTTTATTGTATATTTAATGAATTAATACTAATAAACTGAAAATTCACAAAAACGTGGAAAAACGGCAAAATATTGCCTAATTCGATGATATTTTGATTAAATCACATAAAGGAAAAGGTAATGATAAACGTCAAAATATTGCTAAATTCGATGATTTCTCATACGAAACAAAATGCAAGAAAACTTGCTTAAAATGCAATATTATGCGAAATTCTGAGATTTGAAGGCCAAATCACATATCGTGACACTACATGAATTAGTATCGAAATATTGGTAAAAATGAATATATATACGTAATATCAAACTACATGAAAAACGTGAAAAAAAGTCACTATTTTACCAAATTTGAGGATTTTAACTTCGAATCATAAAGCGAGGTTTCGTACTATTTAGATCCATGAAAAGACATATGACAATGTTGTTTCCAATACAAATTATAAAAATCAATGTGTTTTCATTAGAATTAACTAAAATGTTCCTGATTTTCCGTTTATATTACCGATGGAAGATGTACACGTAAAACCGCTCTAATCCGGCTGAAACGTCGATATATGCAATAAAACAGAACTTCTCCCCCTTTTCAATATCTTACTCAGTATTTTAAAGAGAAACAAATATATGATTGAAAATGAAGTATTTAAGGTTATAATCTAATCAATTATGTGTTTGCATCATTTTAATTGTATATTTATTGAGTTAATACTAATAAACTGAAAATTCACAAAAACGAGGAAAAACGGCAAAATATTGCCTAATTTGATGATATTTTGATTAAATCACACAAAGGAAAAGGGAATGATAAACGTCAAAATATTGCTAAATTCGATGATTTCTCGTACGAAACAAAATGCAAGAAAACTTACTTAAAATGCAATATTATGCGAAATTCTGAGATTTGAAGGCCAAATCACATATCGTGATACTACATGAAATAGTATCGAAATATTGGAAAAATGAATATATTTACGTAATATCAAACTACATGAAAAACGAAAAAAGTCACTATTATACCAAATTTGTGGATTTTAACTTCGAATCATAAAGCGAGGTTTCGTACTATTTAGATCCATGAAAAGACATATGACAATGTTGTTTCCAATACAAATTATAAAAATCAATGTGTTTTCATTAGAATTAACTAAAATGTTCCTGATTTTCCGTTTATATTACCGATGGAAGATGTACATCTTCCATCGGTAATATAAACGGAAAATCAGGAACATTTTAGTTAACACTTTCGCGCTCTCGGCGCTCAAAAAAAAACAATACCCCAGATGCTTTCGGCACTTCGCGCGCCTACGCGGTAAGACCGAAAAAGTGTACACTCTTTTGACTGTCCTGACAATAATTGAAGGCGCACGTATTTAAATTTGGTATCACTGTGTTCGCAATGAAATTGTCTATCAGAGCATACCTATAAAATGCCGCCCAAGCATAAGGAGTATCAACACCAAATAAAAAACTATGCAGATCACTCGCCGAGAGCGCCAAACAGCAACAAAATGTTTCCACTTTCTTAATGGTTGCGAAGCCTACAGTTGTCCTACATCGCTAATTTTGGTATCATTGGAATCGCAATAAAATTCTCTACACGGACATATGCATATGAATGTTTAATATAGGTAATTGCCCACCCGCAACAGTGTGTGAAGTGGAGAGTAGTTAGCCGCGAGCGCACTGGCGAAAACACCGGGGGGAAATCATGCTTGGAAAGTTTATACGTTTCCTGACCCTACTTTTCTATGTACGTATTTCTTTTTATACCAATGTGTTCGCAATAAAATTTCCTATAAGATGAACTGTAAACATTGGTACAAAGCATGTGTAAGAGAAGCGCCAAATATAGAACCACGTCGCTCAGTATGCGTTCGCGGCAGAAACGAACGCATTGTTTTTGTTCGTTTGATGTTTGTCATGTTTATACTTGTTGAAACATTTTATAATTTGTATGACAGTGATCGCAGTAAAATTCCCTACACAGACATATACATAACACATACAAATATTTCCCACGTGTTGGATATATCAACGGCTAAAGGGGAACCCACTGCCACACGCTCGCCACACCCCCAAACATACTTTGTGTATTTTTTTTTTACTCATAGAAGTTTATGTGATATAATATTCATTCTGGTACCAAAAAAATTCGCAAATAAATTCTCTACAAAACAAAAGTATCCCCATCCATTTCAGTTTAAAAATGGAATTTATAGAAATATTTTTTCGATTGACGAGAAAAGTAGGCAGTTATGCGGAATCGTAAGAAAAACCAGTGACGAGTTATCTCTAATATAAAGCGCGAAAGTGTTAATACTATTGAAAATACATTGATTTTTATCATTTGTATTGGAAACAACATTTTCATATGTCTTTTCTTGGATCTAAATAATACGAAACCTCGCTCTATGATTTGAAGTTAAAATCCTCAAATATGGTTAAATAGTTACTTTTTTTTCAAGTTTTTCATGTAGTTTGATACTACGTAAATACATTCATTTTACCAATATTTCGATTCTATTTCATGTAGTATAACGATATGTGATTTGGCCTTCAAATCTCAGAATTTCGCACAATATTGCATTTTAAGCAAGTTTTCTTGCATTTTGTTTCGTACGAGAAATCATCGAATTTAGCAATATTTTGACGTTTATCATCCCCTTTTCCTTTGTTTGATTTAAACAAAATATGATCGAATTAGGCAATATTTTGCCATTTTTCCTCGTTTTTGTGAATTTTCAGTCTATGGGTATTAATTCATTATATATACGATAAAAATGAGGCAAACACATAATTGATTAGATAATAACCTTAAATACTTCATTTTCAATCAACTATTAGTTTCTCGTTAAAATACTGAGTAAGATATTGAAAAGGGGAGAAGTTCTGTTTTTATTGCATATATCGACGTTTCAGCCGGAATAGAGCGATTTTCGTGTACATCTTCCATCGGTAATATAAACGGAAAATCAGGAACATTTTAGTTAACACTAATGAAAATACATTGATTTTTATCATTTGTATTGGAAACAACATTTTCATATGTCTTTTCTTGGATCTAAATAATACGAAACCTCGCTCTATGATTTGAAGTTAAAATCCTCAAATATAGTTAAATATTGACTTTTTCACGTTTTTCATGTAGTTTGATATTACGTAAATATATTCATTTTTACCTATATTTCGATACTATTTCATGTAGTATCACGATATGTGATTTGGCCTTCGAATCTCAGAATTTCGCATAATATTGCATTTTAAGCAAGTTTTCTTGCATTTTGTTTCGTACCAGAAATCATCGAATTTAGCAATATTTTGACGTTTATTTTTTTTCCCTTTTCCCTTTATTTTATTTCTCTTTTCCTTTATGTGATTTAATCAAAATATCATCGAATTAGGCAATATTTGGCCGTTTTTCCACGTTTTTGTGAATTTTCAGTTTATTAGTATTAACTCAATAAATATACAATAAAAATGATGCAAACACATAATTGATTAGATTGTAACCTTAATTACTTCATTTTCAATCATCTATTTGTTTCTCTTTTAAATACTGAGTAAGATATTGAAAAGGGGAGAAGTTCGGTTTTTATTGCATATATCGACGTTTCATCCGGAATAGAAGGGTTTTGCGTGTACATCTTCCATCGGTAATATAAACGGAAAATCAGGAACATTTTAGTTAATTCTAATGAAAACACATTGATTTTTATAATTTGTATTGGAAACAACATTGTCATATGTCTTTTCATGGATCTAAATAGTACGAAACCTCGCTTTATGATTCGAATTTAAAATCCTCAAATTTGGTATAATAGTGACTTTTTTCACGTTTTTCATGTAGTTTGATATTACGTATATATATTAATTTTTCCCAATATTTCGATACTATTTCATGTAGTATCACGATCTGTGATTTGGCCTTCAAATCTCAGAATTTCGCATAATATTGCATTTTAAGCAAGTTTTCTTGCATTTTGTTTCGTACGAGAAATCATCGAATTTAGCAATATTTTGACGTTTATCATTCCCTTTTCCTTCATGTCATTTAATCAAAATATCATCGAATTAGGCAATATTTTGCCGTTTTTCCACGTTTTTGTGAATTTTCAGTTTATTAGTATTAACTCAATAAATATACAATAAAAATGATGCAAACACATAATTGATTAGATTATAACCTTAAATACTTCATTTTCAATCATTTATTTGTTTCTCTTTAAAATACTGATTAAGATATTGAAAAGGGAAGAAGTTCTGTTTTTATTGCATATATCGACGTTTCAGCCGGATTAGAGCGGTTTTACGTGGACATCTTCCATCGGTAATATAAACGGAAAATCAGGAACATTTTAGTTAATTCTAATGAAAACACATTGATTTTTATAATTTGTATTGGAAACAACATTGTCATATGTCTTTTCATGGATCTAAATAGTACGAAACCTCGCTTTATGATTCGAAGTTAAAATCCTCAAATTTGGTATAATCGTGACTTTTTTCAGGTTTTTCATGTAGTTTGATATTACGTAAATATATTCATTTTTACCAATATTTCGATACTATTTCATGTAGTATCACGATATGTGATTTGGCCTTCAAATCTCAGAATTTCGCATAATATTGCGAAATTCTGAGATTTGAAGGCCAAATCACATATCGTGATACTACATGAAATAGTATCGAAATATTGGAAAAATGAATATATTTACGTAATATCAAACTACATGAAAAACGAAAAAAGTCACTATTATACCAAATTTGTGGATTTTAACTTCGAATCATAAAGCGAGGTTTCGTACTATTTAGATCCATGAAAAGACATATGACAATGTTGTTTCCAATACAAATTATAAAAATCAATGTGTTTTCATTAGAATTAACTAAAATGTTCCTGATTTTCCGTTTATATTACCGATGGAAGATGTACACGTAAAACCGCTCTATTCCGGCTGAAACGTCGATATATGCAATAAAAACCGAACTTCTCCCCTTTTCAATATCTTACTCAGTATTTTAACGAGAAACAAATAGATGATTGAAAATGAAGTATTTAAGGTTACTATCTAATCAATTATGTGTTTGCATCATTTTTATTGTATATTTAATGAATTAATACTAATAAACTGAAAATTCACAAAAACGTGGAAAAACGGCAAAATATTGCCTAATTCGATGATATTTTGATTAAATCACATAAAGGAAAAGGTAATGATAAACGTCAAAATATTGCTAAATTCGATGATTTCTCATACGAAACAAAATGCAAGAAAACTTGCTTAAAATGCAATATTATGCGAAATTCTGAGATTTGAAGGCCAAATCACATATCGTGACACTACATGAATTAGTATCGAAATATTGGTAAAAATGAATATATATACGTAATATCAAACTACATGAAAAACGTGAAAAAAAGTCACTATTTTACCAAATTTGAGGATTTTAACTTCGAATCATAAAGCGAGGTTTCGTACTATTTAGATCCATGAAAAGACATATGACAATGTTGTTTCCAATACAAATTATAAAAATCAATGTGTTTTCATTAGAATTAACTAAAATGTTCCTGATTTTCCGTTTATATTACCGATGGAAGATGTACACGTAAAACCGCTCTAATCCGGCTGAAACGTCGATATATGCAATAAAACAGAACTTCTCCCCCTTTTCAATATCTTACTCAGTATTTTAAAGAGAAACAAATATATGATTGAAAATGAAGTATTTAAGGTTATAATCTAATCAATTATGTGTTTGCATCATTTTAATTGTATATTTATTGAGTTAATACTAATAAACTGAAAATTCACAAAAACGAGGAAAAACGGCAAAATATTGCCTAATTTGATGATATTTTGATTAAATCACACAAAGGAAAAGGGAATGATAAACGTCAAAATATTGCTAAATTCGATGATTTCTCGTACGAAACAAAATGCAAGAAAACTTACTTAAAATGCAATATTATGCGAAATTCTGAGATTTGAAGGCCAAATCACATATCGTGATACTACATGAAATAGTATCGAAATATTGGAAAAATGAATATATTTACGTAATATCAAACTACATGAAAAACGAAAAAAGTCACTATTATACCAAATTTGTGGATTTTAACTTCGAATCATAAAGCGAGGTTTCGTACTATTTAGATCCATGAAAAGACATATGACAATGTTGTTTCCAATACAAATTATAAAAATCAATGTGTTTTCATTAGAATTAACTAAAATGTTCCTGATTTTCCGTTTATATTACCGATGGAAGATGTACATCTTCCATCGGTAATATAAACGGAAAATCAGGAACATTTTAGTTAATACTATTGAAAATACATTGATTTTTATCATTTGTATTGGAAACAACATTTTCATATGTCTTTTCTTGGATCTAAATAATACGAAACCTCGCTCTATGATTTGAAGTTAAAATCCTCAAATATGGTTAAATAGTTACTTTTTTTTCAAGTTTTTCATGTAGTTTGATACTACGTAAATACATTCATTTTTACCAATATTTCGATTCTATTTCATGTAGTATAACGATATGTGATTTGGCCTTCAAATCTCAGAATTTCGCACAATATTGCATTTTAAGCAAGTTTTCTTGCATTTTGTTTCGTACGAGAAATCATCGAATTTAGCAATATTTTGACGTTTATCATCCCCTTTTCCTTTGTTTGATTTAAACAAAATATGATCGAATTAGGCAATATTTTGCCATTTTTCCTCGTTTTTGTGAATTTTCAGTCTATGGGTATTAATTCATTATATATACGATAAAAATGAGGCAAACACATAATTGATTAGATAATAACCTTAAATACTTCATTTTCAATCAACTATTAGTTTCTCGTTAAAATACTGAGTAAGATATTGAAAAGGGGAGAAGTTCTGTTTTTATTGCATATATCGACGTTTCAGCCGGAATAGAGCGATTTTCGTGTACATCTTCCATCGGTAATATAAACGGAAAATCAGGAACATTTTAGTTAACACTAATGAAAATACATTGATTTTTATCATTTGTATTGGAAACAACATTTTCATATGTCTTTTCTTGGATCTAAATAATACGAAACCTCGCTCTATGATTTGA
The DNA here is from genome assembly GCF_040958095.1 of Procambarus clarkii. Lineage (NCBI taxonomy): Eukaryota > Metazoa > Arthropoda > Malacostraca > Decapoda > Cambaridae > Procambarus > Procambarus clarkii. Next base: position 126,895 of record NC_091203.1, read on the forward strand.
AGTTAAAATCCTCAAATATAGTTAAATATTGACTTTTTCACGTTTTTCATGTAGTTTGATATTACGTAAATATATTCATTTTTACCTATATTTCGATACTATTTCATGTAGTATCACGATATGTGATTTGGCCTTCGAATCTCAGAATTTCGCATAATATTGCATTTTAAGCAAGTTTTCTTGCATTTTGTTTCGTACCAGAAATCATCGAATTTAGCAATATTTTGACGTTTATTTTTTTTCCCTTTTCCCTTTATTTTATTTCTCTTTTCCTTTATGTGATTTAATCAAAATATCATCGAATTAGGCAATATTTTGCCGTTTTTCCACGTTTTTGTGAATTTTCAGTTTATTAGTATTAACTCAATAAATATACAATAAAAATGATGCAAACACATAATTGATTAGATTGTAACCTTAATTACTTCATTTTCAATCATCTATTTGTTTCTCTTTTAAATACTGAGTAAGATATTGAAAAGGGGAGAAGTTCGGTTTTTATTGCATATATCGACGTTTCAGCCGGAATAGAAGGGTTTTGCGTGTACATCTTCCATCGGTAATATAAACGGAAAATCAGGAACATTTTAGTTAATTCTAATGAAAACACATTGATTTTTATAATTTGTATTGGAAACAACATTGTCATATGTCTTTTCATGGATCTAAATAGTACGAAACCTCGCTTTATGATTCGAATTTAAAATCCTCAAATTTGGTATAATAGTGACTTTTTTCACGTTTTTCATGTAGTTTGATATTACGTATATATATTAATTTTTCCCAATATTTCGATACTATTTCATGTAGTATCACGATCTGTGATTTGGCCTTCAAATCTCAGAATTTCGCATAATATTGCATTTTAAGCAAGTTTTCTTGCATTTTGTTTCGTACGAGAAATCATCGAATTTAGCAATATTTTGACGTTTATCATTCCCTTTTCCTTCATGTCATTTAATCAAAATATCATCGAATTAGGCAATATTTTGCCGTTTTTCCACGTTTTTGTGAATTTTCAGTTTATTAGTATTAACTCAATAAATATACAATAAAAATGATGCAAACACATAATTGATTAGATTATAACCTTAAATACTTCATTTTCAATCATTTATTTGTTTCTCTTTAAAATACTGATTAAGATATTGAAAAGGGGAGAAGTTCTGTTTTTATTGCATATATCGACGTTTCAGCCGGATTAGAGCGGTTTTACGTGGACATCTTCCATCGGTAATATAAACGGAAAATCAGGAACATTTTAGTTAATTCTAATGAAAACACATTGATTTTTATAATTTGTATTGGAAACAACATTGTCATATGTCTTTTCATGGATCTAAATAGTACGAAACCTCGCTTTATGATTCGAAGTTAAAATCCTCAAATTTGGTATAATCGTGACTTTTTTCAGGTTTTTCATGTAGTTTGATATTACGTAAATATATTCATTTTTACCAATATTTCGATACTATTTCATGTAGTATCACGATATGTGATTTGGCCTTCAAATCTCAGAATTTCGCATAATATTGCGAAATTCTGAGATTTGAAGGCCAAATCACATATCGTGATACTACATGAAATAGTATCGAAATATTGGAAAAATGAATATATTTACGTAATATCAAACTACATGAAAAACGAAAAAAGTCACTATTATACCAAATTTGTGGATTTTAACTTCGAATCATAAAGCGAGGTTTCGTACTATTTAGATCCATGAAAAGACATATGACAATGTTGTTTCCAATACAAATTATAAAAATCAATGTGTTTTCATTAGAATTAACTAAAATGTTCCTGATTTTCCGTTTATATTACCGATGGAAGATGTACACGTAAAACCGCTCTATTCCGGCTGAAACGTCGATATATGCAATAAAAACCGAACTTCTCCCCTTTTCAATATCTTACTCAGTATTTTAACGAGAAACAAATAGATGATTGAAAATGAAGTATTTAAGGTTACTATCTAATCAATTATGTGTTTGCATCATTTTTATTGTATATTTAATGAATTAATACTAAATAAACTGAAAATTCACAAAAACGTGGAAAAACGGCAAAATATTGCCTAATTCGATGATATTTTGATTAAATCACATAAAGGAAAAGGTAATGATAAACGTCAAAATATTGCTAAATTCGATGATTTCTCATACGAAACAAAATGCAAGAAAACTTGCTTAAAATGCAATATTATGCGAAATTCTGAGATTTGAAGGCCAAATCACATATCGTGACACTACATGAATTAGTATCGAAATATTGGTAAAAATGAATATATATACGTAATATCAAACTACATGAAAAACGTGAAAAAAGTCACTATTTTACCAAATTTGAGGATTTTAACTTCGAATCATAAAGCGAGGTTTCGTACTATTTAGATCCATGAAAAGACATATGACAATGTTGTTTCCAATACAAATTATAAAAATCAATGTGTTTTCATTAGAATTAACTAAAATGTTCCTGATTTTCCGTTTATATTACCGATGGAAGATGTACACGTAAAACCGCTCTAATCCGGCTGAAACGTCGATATATGCAATAAAACAGAACTTCTCCCCCTTTTCAATATCTTACTCAGTATTTTAAAGAGAAACAAATATATGATTGAAAATGAAGTATTTAAGGTTATAATCTAATCAATTATGTGTTTGCATCATTTTAATTGTATATTTATTGAGTTAATACTAATAAACTGAAAATTCACAAAAACGAGGAAAAACGGCCAAAATATTGCCTAATTTGATGATATTTTGATTAAATCACACAAAGGAAAAGGGAATGATAAACGTCAAAATATTGCTAAATTCGATGATTTCTCGTACGAAACAAAATGCAAGAAAACTTACTTAAAATGCAATATTATGCGAAATTCTGAGATTTGAAGGCCAAATCACATATCGTGATACTACATGAAATAGTATCGAAATATTGGAAAAATGAATATATTTACGTAATATCAAACTACATGAAAAACGAAAAAAGTCACTATTATACCAAATTTGTGGATTTTAACTTCGAATCATAAAGCGAGGTTTCGTACTATTTAGATCCATGAAAAGACATATGACAATGTTGTTTCCAATACAAATTATAAAAATCAATGTGTTTTCATTAGAATTAACTAAAATGTTCCTGATTTTCCGTTTATATTACCGATGGAAGATGTACACGTAAAACCGCTCTAATCCGGCTGAAACGTCGATATATGCAATAAAACAGAACTTCTCCCCCTTTTCAATATCTTACTCAGTATTTTAAAGAGAAACAAATATATGATTGAAAATGAAGTATTTAAGGTTATAATCTAATCAATTATGTGTTTGCATCATTTTAATTGTATATTTATTGAGTTAATACTAATAAACTGAAAATTCACAAAAACGAGGAAAAACGGCAAAATATTGCCTAATTTGATGATATTTTGATTAAATCACACAAAGGAAAAGGGAATGATAAACGTCAAAATATTGCTAAATTCGATGATTTCTCGTACGAAACAAAATGCAAGAAAACTTACTTAAAATGCAATATTATGCGAAATTCTGAGATTTGAAGGCCAAATCACATATCGTGATACTACATGAAATAGTATCGAAATATTGGAAAAATGAATATATTTACGTAATATCAAACTACATGAAAAACGAAAAAAGTCACTATTATACCAAATTTGTGGATTTTAACTTCGAATCATAAAGCGAGGTTTCGTACTATTTAGATCCATGAAAAGACATATGACAATGTTGTTTCCAATACAAATTATAAAAATCAATGTGTTTTCATTAGAATTAACTAAAATGTTCCTGATTTTCCGTTTATATTACCGATGGAAGATGTACATCTTCCATCGGTAATATAAACGGAAAATCAGGAACATTTTAGTTAACACTTTCGCGCTCTCGGCGCTCAAAAAAAAACAATACCCCAGATGCTTTCGGCACTTCGCGCGCCTACGCGGTAAGACCGAAAAAGTGTACACTCTTTTGACTGTCCTGACAATAATTGAAGGCGCACGTATTTAAATTTGGTATCACTGTGTTCGCAATGAAATTGTCTATCAGAGCATACCTATAAAATGCCGCCCAAGCATAAGGAGTATCAACACCAAATAAAAAACTATGCAGATCACTCGCCGAGAGCGCCAAACAGCAACAAAATGTTTCCACTTTCTTAATGGTTGCGAAGCCTACAGTTGTCCTACATCGCTAATTTTGGTATCATTGGAATCGCAATAAAATTCTCTACACGGACATATGCATATGAATGTTTAATATAGGTAATTGCCCACCCGCAACAGTGTGTGAAGTGGAGAGTAGTTAGCCGCGAGCGCACTGGCGAAAACACCGGGGGGAAATCATGCTTGGAAAGTTTATACGTTTCCTGACCCTACTTTTCTATGTACGTATTTCTTTTTTATACCAATGTGTTCGCAATAAAATTTCCTATAAGATGAACTGTAAACATTGGTACAAAGCATGTGTAAGAGAAGCGCCAAATATAGAACCACGTCGCTCAGTATGCGTTCGCGGCAGAAACGAACGCATTGTTTTTGTTCGTTTGATGTTTGTCATGTTTATACTTGTTGAAACATTTTATAATTTGTATGACAGTGATCGCAGTAAAATTCCCTACACAGACATATACATAACACATACAAATATTTCCCACGTGTTGGATATATCAACGGCTAAAGGGGAACCCACTGCCACACGCTCGCCACACCCCAAACATACTTTGTGTATTTTTTTTTTTACTCATAGAAGTTTATGTGATATAATATTCATTCTGGTACCAAAAAAATTCGCAAATAAATTCTCTACAAAACAAAAGTATCCCCATCCATTTCAGTTTAAAAATGGAATTTATAGAAATATTTTTTCGATTGACGAGAAAAGTAGGCAGTTATGCGGAATCGTAAGAAAAACCAGTGACGAGTTATCTCTAATATAAAGCGCGAAAGTGTTAATACTATTGAAAATACATTGATTTTTATCATTTGTATTGGAAACAACATTTTCATATGTCTTTTCTTGGATCTAAATAATACGAAACCTCGCTCTATGATTTGAAGTTAAAATCCTCAAATATGGTTAAATAGTTACTTTTTTTTCAAGTTTTTCATGTAGTTTGATACTACGTAAATACATTCATTTTTACCAATATTTCGATTCTATTTCATGTAGTATAACGATATGTGATTTGGCCTTCAAATCTCAGAATTTCGCACAATATTGCATTTTAAGCAAGTTTTCTTGCATTTTGTTTCGTACGAGAAATCATCGAATTTAGCAATATTTTGACGTTTATCATCCCCTTTTCCTTTGTTTGATTTAAACAAAATATGATCGAATTAGGCAATATTTTGCCATTTTTCCTCGTTTTTGTGAATTTTCAGTCTATGGGTATTAATTCATTATATATACGATAAAAATGAGGCAAACACATAATTGATTAGATAATAACCTTAAATACTTCATTTTCAATCAACTATTAGTTTCTCGTTAAAATACTGAGTAAGATATTGAAAAGGGGAGAAGTTCTGTTTTTATTGCATATATCGACGTTTCAGCCGGAATAGAGCGATTTTCGTGTACATCTTCCATCGGTAATATAAACGGAAAATCAGGAACATTTTAGTTAACACTAATGAAAATACATTGATTTTTATCATTTGTATTGGAAACAACATTTTCATATGTCTTTTCTTGGATCTAAATAATACGAAACCTCGCTCTATGATTTGAAGTTAAAATCCTCAAATATAGTTAAATATTGACTTTTTCACGTTTTTCATGTAGTTTGATATTACGTAAATATATTCATTTTTACCTATATTTCGATACTATTTCATGTAGTATCACGATATGTGATTTGGCCTTCGAATCTCAGAATTTCGCATAATATTGCATTTTAAGCAAGTTTTCTTGCATTTTGTTTCGTACCAGAAATCATCGAATTTAGCAATATTTTGACGTTTATTTTTTTTTCCCTTTTCCCTTTATTTTATTTCTCTTTTCCTTTATGTGATTTAATCAAAATATCATCGAATTAGGCAATATTTTGCCGTTTTTTCCACGTTTTTGTGAATTTTCAGTTTATTAGTATTAACTCAATAAATATACAATAAAAATGATGCAAACACATAATTGATTAGATTGTAACCTTAATTACTTCATTTTCAATCATCTATTTGTTTCTCTTTTAAATACTGAGTAAGATATTGAAAAGGGGAGAAGTTCGGTTTTTATTGCATATATCGACGTTTCAGCCGGAATAGAAGGGTTTTGCGTGTACATCTTCCATCGGTAATATAAACGGAAAATCAGGAACATTTTAGTTAATTCTAATGAAAACACATTGATTTTTATAATTTGTATTGGAAACAACATTGTCATATGTCTTTTCATGGATCTAAATAGTACGAAACCTCGCTTTATGATTCGAATTTAAAATCCTCAAATTTGGTATAATAGTGACTTTTTTCACGTTTTTCATGTAGTTTGATATTACGTATATATATTAATTTTTCCCAATATTTCGATACTATTTCATGTAGTATCACGATCTGTGATTTGGCCTTCAAATCTCAGAATTTCGCATAATATTGCATTTTAAGCAAGTTTTCTTGCATTTTGTTTCGTACGAGAAATCATCGAATTTAGCAATATTTTGACGTTTATCATTCCCTTTTCCTTCATGTCATTTAATCAAAATATCATCGAATTAGGCAATATTTTGCCGTTTTTCCACGTTTTTGTGAATTTTCAGTTTATTAGTATTAACTCAATAAATATACAATAAAAATGATGCAAACACATAATTGATTAGATTATAACCTTAAATACTTCATTTTCAATCATTTATTTGTTTCTCTTTAAAATACTGATTAAGATATTGAAAAGGGGAGAAGTTCTGTTTTTATTGCATATATCGACGTTTCAGCCGGATTAGAGCGGTTTTACGTGGACATCTTCCATCGGTAATATAAACGGAAAATCAGGAACATTTTAGTTAATTCTAATGAAAACACATTGATTTTTATAATTTGTATTGGAAACAACATTGTCATATGTCTTTTCATGGATCTAAATAGTACGAAACCTCGCTTTATGATTCGAAGTTAAAATCCTCAAATTTGGTATAATCGTGACTTTTTTCAGGTTTTTCATGTAGTTTGATATTACGTAAATATATTCATTTTTACCAATATTTCGATACTATTTCATGTAGTATCACGATATGTGATTTGGCCTTCAAATCTCAGAATTTCGCATAATATTGCGAAATTCTGAGATTTGAAGGCCAAATCACATATCGTGATACTACATGAAATAGTATCGAAATATTGGAAAAATGAATATATTTACGTAATATCAAACTACATGAAAAACGAAAAAAGTCACTATTATACCAAATTTGTGGATTTTAACTTCGAATCATAAAGCGAGGTTTCGTACTATTTAGATCCATGAAAAGACATATGACAATGTTGTTTCCAATACAAATTATAAAAATCAATGTGTTTTCATTAGAATTAACTAAAATGTTCCTGATTTTCCGTTTATATTACCGATGGAAGATGTACACGTAAAACCGCTCTATTCCGGCTGAAACGTCGATATATGCAATAAAAACCGAACTTCTCCCCTTTTCAATATCTTACTCAGTATTTTAACGAGAAACAAATAGATGATTGAAAATGAAGTATTTAAGGTTACTATCTAATCAATTATGTGTTTGCATCATTTTTATTGTATATTTAATGAATTAATACTAAATAAACTGAAAATTCACAAAAACGTGGAAAAACGGCAAAATATTGCCTAATTCGATGATATTTTGATTAAATCACATAAAGGAAAAGGTAATGATAAACGTCAAAATATTGCTAAATTCGATGATTTCTCATACGAAACAAAATGCAAGAAAACTTGCTTAAAATGCAATATTATGCGAAATTCTGAGATTTGAAGGCCAAATCACATATCGTGACACTACATGAATTAGTATCGAAATATTGGTAAAAATGAATATATATACGTAATATCAAACTACATGAAAAACGTGAAAAAAAGTCACTATTTTACCAAATTTGAGGATTTTAACTTCGAATCATAAAGCGAGGTTTCGTACTATTTAGATCCATGAAAAGACATATGACAATGTTGTTTCCAATACAAATTATAAAAATCAATGTGTTTTCATTAGAATTAACTAAAATGTTCCTGATTTTCCGTTTATATTACCGATGGAAGATGTACACGTAAAACCGCTCTAATCCGGCTGAAACGTCGATATATGCAATAAAACAGAACTTCTCCCCCTTTTCAATATCTTACTCAGTATTTTAAAGAGAAACAAATATATGATTGAAAATGAAGTATTTAAGGTTATAATCTAATCAATTATGTGTTTGCATCATTTTAATTGTATATTTATTGAGTTAATACTAATAAACTGAAAATTCACAAAAACGAGGAAAAACGGCAAAATATTGCCTAATTTGATGATATTTTGATTAAATCACACAAAGGAAAAGGGAATGATAAACGTCAAAATATTGCTAAATTCGATGATTTCTCGTACGAAACAAAATGCAAGAAAACTTACTTAAAATGCAATATTATGCGAAATTCTGAGATTTGAAGGCCAAATCACATATCGTGATACTACATGAAATAGTATCGAAATATTGGAAAAATGAATATATTTACGTAATATCAAACTACATGAAAAACGAAAAAAGTCACTATTATACCAAATTTGTGGATTTTAACTTCGAATCATAAAGCGAGGTTTCGTACTATTTAGATCCATGAAAAGACATATGACAATGTTGTTTCCAATACAAATTATAAAAATCAATGTGTTTTCATTAGAATTAACTAAAATGTTCCTGATTTTCCGTTTATATTACCGATGGAAGATGTACATCTTCCATCGGTAATATAAACGGAAAATCAGGAACATTTTAGTTAACACTTTCGCGCTCTCGGCGCTCAAAAAAAAAACAATACCCCAGATGCTTTCGGCACTTCGCGCGCCTACGCGGTAAGACCGAAAAAGTGTACACTCTTTTGACTGTCCTGACAATAATTGAAGGCGCACGTATTTAAATTTGGTATCACTGTGTTCGCAATGAAATTGTCTATCAGAGCATACCTATAAAATGCCGCCCAAGCATAAGGAGTATCAACACCAAATAAAAAACTATGCAGATCACTCGCCGAGAGCGCCAAACAGCAACAAAATGTTTCCACTTTCTTAATGGTTGCGAAGCCTACAGTTGTCCTACATCGCTAATTTTGGTATCATTGGAATCGCAATAAAATTCTCTACACGGACATATGCATATGAATGTTTAATATAGGTAATTGCCCACCCGCAACAGTGTGTGAAGTGGAGAGTAGTTAGCCGCGAGCGCACTGGCGAAAACACCGGGGGGAAATCATGCTTGGAAAGTTTATACGTTTCCTGACCCTACTTTTCTATGTACGTATTTCTTTTTTTATACCAATGTGTTCGCAATAAAATTTCCTATAAGATGAACTGTAAACATTGGTACAAAGCATGTGTAAGAGAAGCGCCAAATATAGAACCACGTCGCTCAGTATGCGTTCGCGGCAGAAACGAACGCATTGTTTTTGTTCGTTTGATGTTTGTCATGTTTATACTTGTTGAAACATTTTATAATTTGTATGACAGTGATCGCAGTAAAATTCCCTACACAGACATATACATAACACATACAAATATTTCCCACGTGTTGGATATATCAACGGCTAAAGGGGAACCCCACTGCCACACGCTCGCCACACCCCCAAACATACTTTGTGTATTTTTTTTTTTACTCATAGAAGTTTATGTGATATAATATTCATTCTGGTACCAAAAAAATTCGCAAATAAATTCTCTACAAAACAAAAGTATCCCCATCCATTTCAGTTTAAAAATGGAATTTATAGAAATATTTTTTCGATTGACGAGAAAAGTAGGCAGTTATGCGGAATCGTAAGAAAAACCAGTGACGAGTTATCTCTAATATAAAGCGCGAAAGTGTTAATACTATTGAAAATACATTGATTTTTATCATTTGTATTGGAAACAACATTTTCATATGTCTTTTCTTGGATCTAAATAATACGAAACCTCGCTCTATGATTTGAAGTTAAAATCCTCAAATATGGTTAAATAGTTACTTTTTTTTCAAGTTTTTCATGTAGTTTGATACTACGTAAATACATTCATTTTTACCAATATTTCGATTCTATTTCATGTAGTATAACGATATGTGATTTGGCCTTCAAATCTCAGAATTTCGCACAATATTGCATTTTAAGCAAGTTTTCTTGCATTTTGTTTCGTACGAGAAATCATCGAATTTAGCAATATTTTGACGTTTATCATCCCCTTTTCCTTTGTTTGATTTAAACAAAATATGATCGAATTAGGCAATATTTTGCCATTTTTCCTCGTTTTTGTGAATTTTCAGTCTATGGGTATTAATTCATTATATATACGATAAAAATGAGGCAAACACATAATTGATTAGATAATAACCTTAAATACTTCATTTTCAATCAACTATTAGTTTCTCGTTAAAATACTGAGTAAGATATTGAAAAGGGGAGAAGTTCTGTTTTTATTGCATATATCGACGTTTCAGCCGGAATAGAGCGATTTTCGTGTACATCTTCCATCGGTAATATAAACGGAAAATCAGGAACATTTTAGTTAACACTAATGAAAATACATTGATTTTTATCATTTGTATTGGAAACAACATTTTCATATGTCTTTTCTTGGATCTAAATAATACGAAACCTCGCTCTATGATTTGAAGTTAAAATCCTCAAATATAGTTAAATATTGACTTTTTCACGTTTTTCATGTAGTTTGATATTACGTAAATATATTCATTTTTACCTATATTTCGATACTATTTCATGTAGTATCACGATATGTGATTTGGCCTTCGAATCTCAGAATTTCGCATAATATTGCATTTTAAGCAAGTTTTCTTGCATTTTGTTTCGTACCAGAAATCATCGAATTTAGCAATATTTTGACGTTTATTTTTTTTCCCTTTTCCCTTTATTTTATTTCTCTTTTCCTTTATGTGATTTAATCAAAATATCATCGAATTAGGCAATATTTTGCCGTTTTTCCACGTTTTTGTGAATTTTCAGTTTATTAGTATTAACTCAATAAATATACAATAAAAATGATGCAAACACATAATTGATTAGATTGTAACCTTAATTACTTCATTTTCAATCATCTATTTGTTTCTCTTTTAAATACTGAGTAAGATATTGAAAAGGGGAGAAGTTCGGTTTTTATTGCATATATCGACGTTTCAGCCGGATAGAGGGTTTTGCGTGGTACATCTTCCATCGGTAATATAAACGGAAAATCAGGAACATTTTAGTTAATTCTAATGAAAACACATTGATTTTTATAATTTGTATTGGAAACAACATTGTCATATGTCTTTTCATGGATCTAAATAGTACGAAACCTCGCTTTATGATTCGAATTTAAAATCCTCAAATTTGGTATAATAGTGACTTTTTTCACGTTTTTCATGTAGTTTGATATTACGTATATATATTAATTTTTCCCAATATTTCGATACTATTTCATGTAGTATCACGATCTGTGATTTGGCCTTCAAATCTCAGAATTTCGCATAATATTGCATTTTAAGCAAGTTTTCTTGCATTTTGTTTCGTACGAGAAATCATCGAATTTAGCAATATTTTGACGTTTATCATTCCCTTTTCCTTCATGTCATTTAATCAAAATATCATCGAATTAGGCAATATTTTGCCGTTTTTCCACGTTTTTGTGAATTTTCAGTTTATTAGTATTAACTCAATAAATATACAATAAAAATGATGCAAACACATAATTGATTAGATTATAACCTTAAATACTTCATTTTCAATCATTTATTTGTTTCTCTTTAAAATACTGATTAAGATATTGAAAAGGGGAGAAGTTCTGTTTTTATTGCATATATCGACGTTTCAGCCGGATTAGAGCGGTTTTACGTGGACATCTTCCATCGGTAATATAAACGGAAAATCAGGAACATTTTAGTTAATTCTAATGAAAACACATTGATTTTTATAATTTGTATTGGAAACAACATTGTCATATGTCTTTTCATGGATCTAAATAGTACGAAACCTCGCTTTATGATTCGAAGTTAAAATCCTCAAATTTGGTATAATCGTGACTTTTTTTCAGGTTTTTCATGTAGTTTGATATTACGTAAATATATTCATTTTTACCAATATTTCGATACTATTTCATGTAGTATCACGATATGTGATTTGGCCTTCAAATCTCAGAATTTCGCATAATATTGCGAAATTCTGAGATTTGAAGGCCAAAATCACATATCGTGATACTACATGAAATAGTATCGAAATATTGGAAAAATGAATATATTTACGTAATATCAAACTACATGAAAAACGAAAAAAAGTCACTATTATACCAAATTTGTGGATTTTAACTTCGAATCATAAAGCGAGGTTTCGTACTATTTAGATCCATGAAAAGACATATGACAATGTTGTTTCCAATACAAATTATAAAAATCAATGTGTTTTCATTAGAATTAACTAAAATGTTCCTGATTTTCCGTTTATATTACCGATGGAAGATGTACATCTTCCATCGGTAATATAAACGGAAAATCAGGAACATTTTAGTTAACACTTTCGCGCTCTCGGCGCTCAAAAAAAAACAATACCCCAGATGCTTTCGGCACTTCGCGCGCCTACGCGGTAAGACCGAAAAAGTGTACACTCTTTTGACTGTCCTGACAATAATTGAAGGCGCACGTATTTAAATTTGGTATCACTGTGTTCGCAATGAAATTGTCTATCAGAGCATACCTATAAAATGCCGCCCAAGCATAAGGAGTATCAACACCAAATAAAAAACTATGCAGATCACTCGCCGAGAGCGCCAAACAGCAACAAAATGTTTCCACTTTCTTAATGGTTGCGAAGCCTACAGTTGTCCTACATCGCTAATTTTGGTATCATTGGAATCGCAATAAAATTCTCTACACGGACATATGCATATGAATGTTTAATATAGGTAATTGCCCACCCGCAACAGTGTGTGAAGTGGAGAGTAGTTAGCCGCGAGCGCACTGGCGAAACACCGGGGGGAAATCATGCTTGGAAAGTTTATACGTTTCCTGACCCTACTTTTCTATGTACGTATTTCTTTTTATACCAATGTGTTCGCAATAAAATTTCCTATAAGATGAACTGTAAACATTGGTACAAAGCATGTGTAAGAGAAGCGCCAAATATAGAACCACGTCGCTCAGTATGCGTTCGCGGCAGAAACGAACGCATTGTTTTTGTTCGTTTGATGTTTGTCATGTTTTACTTGTTGAAAACATTTTATAATTTGTATGACAGTGATCGCAGTAAAATTCCCTACACAGACATATACATAACACATACAAATATTTCCCACGTGTTGGATATATCAACGGCTAAAGGGGAACCCACTGCCACACGCTCGCCACACCCCCAAACATACTTTGTGTATTTTTTTTTTTACTCATAGAAGTTTATGTGATATAATATTCATTCTGGTACCAAAAAAATTCGCAAATAAATTCTCTACAAAACAAAAGTATCCCCATCCATTTCAGTTTAAAAATGGAATTTATAGAAATATTTTTTCGATTGACGAGAAAAGTAGGCAGTTATGCGGAATCGTAAGAAAAACCAGTGACGAGTTATCTCTAATATAAAGCGCGAAAGTGTTAATACTATTGAAAATACATTGATTTTTATCATTTGTATTGGAAACAACATTTTCATATGTCTTTTCTTGGATCTAAATAATACGAAACCTCGCTCTATGATTTGAAGTTAAAATCCTCAAATATGGTTAAATAGTTACTTTTTTTTCAAGTTTTTCATGTAGTTTGATACTACGTAAATACATTCATTTTTACCAATATTTCGATTCTATTTCATGTAGTATAACGATATGTGATTTGGCCTTCAAATCTCAGAATTTCGCACAATATTGCATTTTAAGCAAGTTTTCTTGCATTTTGTTTCGTACGAGAAATCATCGAATTTAGCAATATTTTGACGTTTATCATCCCCTTTTCCTTTGTTTGATTTAAACAAAATATGATCGAATTAGGCAATATTTTGCCATTTTTCCTCGTTTTTGTGAATTTTCAGTCTATGGGTATTAATTCATTATATATACGATAAAAATGAGGCAAACACATAATTGATTAGATAATAACCTTAAATACTTCATTTCAATCAACTATTAGTTTCTCGTTAAAATACTGAGTAAGATATTGAAAAGGGGAGAAGTTCTGTTTTTATTGCATATATCGACGTTTCAGCCGGAATAGAGCGATTTTTCGTGTACATCTTCCATCGGTAATATAAACGGAAAATCAGGAACATTTTAGTTAACACTAATGAAAATACATTGATTTTTATCATTTGTATTGGAAACAACATTTTCATATGTCTTTTCTTGGATCTAAATAATACGAAACCTCGCTCTATGATTTGAAGTTAAAATCCTCAAATATAGTTAAATATTGACTTTTTCACGTTTTCATGTAGTTTGATATTACGTAAATATATTCATTTTTACCTATATTTCGATACTATTTCATGTAGTATCACGATATGTGATTTGGCCTTCGAATCTCAGAATTTCGCATAATATTGCATTTTAAGCAAGTTTTCTTGCATTTTGTTTCGTACCAGAAATCATCGAATTTAGCAATATTTTGACGTTTATTTTTTTTTCCCTTTTCCCTTTATTTTATTTCTCTTTTCCTTTATGTGATTTAATCAAAATATCATCGAATTAGGCAATATTTTGCCGTTTTTTCCACGTTTTTGTGAATTTTCAGTTTATTAGTATTAACTCAATAAATATACAATAAAAATGATGCAAACACATAATTGATTAGATTGTAACCTTAATTACTTCATTTTCAATCATCTATTTGTTTCTCTTTTAAATACTGAGTAAGATATTGAAAAGGGGAGAAGTTCGGTTTTTATTGCATATATCGACGTTTCAGCCGGAATAGAAGGGTTTTGCGTGTACATCTTCCATCGGTAATATAAACGGAAAATCAGGAACATTTAGTTAATTCTAATGAAAACACATTGATTTTTTATAATTTGTATTGGAAACAACATTGTCATATGTCTTTTCATGGATCTAAATAGTACGAAACCTCGCTTTATGATTCGAATTTAAAATCCTCAAATTTGGTATAATAGTGATTTTTTTCACGTTTTTCATGTAGTTTGATATTACGTATATATATTAATTTTTCCCAATATTTCGATACTATTTCATGTAGTATCACGATCTGTGATGTGGGCCTTCAAATCTCAGAATTTCGCATAATATTGCATTTTAAGCAAGTTTTTCTTGCATTTTGTTTCGTACGAGAAATCATCGAATTTAGCAATATTTTGACGTTTATCATTCCCTTTTCCTTCATGTCATTTAATCAAAATATCATCGAATTAGGCAATATTTTGCCGGTTTTTCCACGTTTTTGTGAATTTTCAGTTTATTAGTATTAACTCAATAAATATACAATAAAAATGATGCAAACACATAATTGATTAGATTATAACCTTAAATACTTCATTTTCAATCATTTATTTGTTTCTCTTTAAAATACTGATTAAGATATTGAAAGGGGAGAAGTTCTGTTTTATTGCATATATCGACGTTTCAGCCGGATTAGAGCGGTTTTACGTGGACATCTTCCATCGGTAATATAAACGGAAAATCAGGAACATTTTAGTTAATTCTAATGAAAACACATTGATTTTTATAATTTGTATTGGAAACAACATTGTCATATGTCTTTTCATGGATCTAAATAGTACGAAACCTCGCTTTATGATTCGAAGTTAAAATCCTCAAATTTGGTATAATCGTGACTTTTTTCAGGTTTTTCATGTAGTTTGATATTACGTAAATATATTCATTTTTACCAATATTTCGATACTATTTCATGTAGTATCACGATATGTGATTTGGCCTTCAAATCTCAGAATTTCGCATAATATTGCGAAATTCTGAGATTTGAAGGCCAAATCACATATCGTGATACTACATGAAATAGTATCGAAATATTGGAAAAATGAATATATTTACGTAATATCAAACTACATGAAAAAACGAAAAAAGTCACTATTATACCAAATTTGTGGATTTTAACTTCGAATCATAAAGCGAGGTTTCGTACTATTTAGATCCATGAAAAGACATATGACAATGTTGTTTCCAATACAAATTATAAAAATCAATGTGTTTTCATTAGAATTAACTAAAATGTTCCTGATTTTCCGTTTATATTACCGATGGAAGATGTACATCTTCCATCGGTAATATAAACGGAAAATCAGGAACATTTTAGTTAACACTTTCGCGCTCTCGGCGCTCAAAAAAAAACAATACCCCAGATGCTTTCGGCACTTCGCGCGCCTACGCGGTAAGACCGAAAAAGTGTACACTCTTTTGACTGTCCTGACAATAATTGAAGGCGCACGTATTTAAATTTGGTATCACTGTGTTCGCAATGAAATTGTCTATCAGAGCATACCTATAAAATGCCGCCCAAGCATAAGGAGTATCAACACCAAATAAAAAACTATGCAGATCACTCGCCGAGAGCGCCAAACAGCAACAAAATGTTTCCACTTTCTTAATGGTTGCGAAGCCTACAGTTGTCCTACATCGCTAATTTTGGTATCATTGGAATCGCAATAAAATTCTCTACACGGACATATGCATATGAATGTTTAATATAGGTAATTGCCCACCCGCAACAGTGTGTGAAGTGGAGAGTAGTTAGCCGCGAGCGCACTGGCGAAAACACCGGGGGGAAATCATGCTTGGAAAGTTATACGTTTCCTGACCCTACTTTTCTATGTACGTATTTCTTTTTTATACCATGTGTTCGCAATAAAATTTCCTATAGATGAACTGTAAACATTGGTACAAAGCATGTGTAAGAGAAGCGCCAAATATAGAACCACGTCGCTCAGTATGCGTTCGCGGCAGAAACGAACGCATTGTTTTTGTTCGTTTGATGTTTGTCATGTTTATACTTGTTGAAACATTTTATAATTTGTATGACAGTGATCGCAGTAAAATTCCCTACACAGACATATACATAACACATACAAATATTTCCCACGTGTTGGATATATCAACGGCTAAAGGGGAACCCACTGCCACACGCTCGCCACACCCCCAAACATACTTTGTGTATTTTTTTTTTTACTCATAGAAGTTTATGTGATATAATATTCATTCTGGTACCAAAAAAATTCGCAAATAAATTCTCTACAAAACAAAAGTATCCCCATCCATTTCAGTTTAAAAATGGAATTTATAGAAATATTTTTTCGATTGACGAGAAAAGTAGGCAGTTATGCGGAATCGTAAGAAAAACCAGTGACGAGTTATCTCTAATATAAAGCGCGAAAGTGTTTTAATACTATTGAAAATACATTGATTTTTATCATTTGTATTGGAAACAACATTTTCATATGTCTTTTCTTGGATCTAAATAATACGAAACCTCGCTCTATGATTTGAAGTTAAAATCCTCAAATATGGTTAAATAGTTACTTTTTTTTTCAAGTTTTTCATGTAGTTTTGATACTACGTAAATACATTCATTTTTACCAATATTTCGATTCTATTTCATGTAGTATAACGATATGTGATTTGGCCTTCAAATCTCAGAATTTCGCACAATATTGCATTTTAAGCAAGTTTTCTTGCATTTTGTTTCGTACGAGAAATCATCGAATTTAGCAATATTTTGACGTTTATCATCCCCTTTTCCTTTGTTTGATTTAAACAAAATATGATCGAATTAGGCAATATTTTGCCATTTTTCCTCGTTTTTGTGAATTTTCAGTCTATGGGTATTAATTCATTATATATACGATAAAAATGAGGCAAACACATAATTGATTAGATAATAACCTTAAATACTTCATTTTCAATCAACTATTAGTTTCTCGTTAAAATACTGAGTAAGATATTGAAAAGGGGAGAAGTTCTGTTTTTATTGCATATATCGACGTTTCAGCCGGAATAGAGCGATTTTCGTGTACATCTTCCATCGGTAATATAAACGGAAAATCAGGAACATTTTAGTTAACACTAATGAAAATACATTGATTTTTATCATTTGTATTGGAAACAACATTTTCATATGTCTTTTCTTGGATCTAAATAATACGAAACCTCGCTCTATGATTTGAAGTTAAAATCCTCAAATATAGTTAAATATTGACTTTTTTCACGTTTTTCATGTAGTTTGATATTACGTAAATATATTCATTTTTACCTATATTTCGATACTATTTCATGTAGTATCACGATATGTGATTTGGCCTTCGAATCTCAGAATTCGCATAATATTGCATTTTAAGCAAGTTTTCTTGCATTTTGTTTCGTACCAGAAATCATCGAATTTAGCAATATTTTGACGTTTATTTTTTTTCCCTTTTCCCTTTATTTTATTTCTCTTTTCCTTTATGTGATTTAATCAAAATAATCATCGAATTAGGCAATATTTTGCCGTTTTTTCCACGTTTTTGTGAATTTTCAGTTTATTAGTATTAACTCAATAAATATACAATAAAAATGATGCAAACACATAATTGATTAGATTGTAACCTTAATTACTTCATTTTCAATCATCTATTTGTTTCTCTTTTAAATACTGAGTAAGATATTGAAAAGGGGAGAAGTTCGGTTTTTATTGCATATATCGACGTTTCAGCCGGAATAGAAGGGTTTTGCGTGTACATCTTCCATCGGTAATATAAACGGAAAATCAGGAACATTTTAGTTAATTCTAATGAAAACACATTGATTTTTATAATTTGTATTGGAAACAACATTGTCATATGTCTTTTCATGGATCTAAATAGTACGAAACCTCGCTTTATGATTCGAATTTAAAATCCTCAAATTTGGTATAATAGTGATTTTTTTCACGTTTTTCATGTAGTTTGATATTACGTATATATATTAATTTTCCCAATATTTCGATACTATTTCATGTAGTATCACGATCTGTGATTTGGCCTTCAAATCTCAGAATTTCGCATAATATTGCATTTTAAGCAAGTTTTCTTGCATTTTGTTTCGTACGAGAAATCATCGAATTTAGCAATATTTTGACGTTTATCATTCCCTTTTCCTTCATGTCATTTAATCAAAATATCATCGAATTAGGCAATATTTTGCCGTTTTTCCACGTTTTTGTGAATTTTCAGTTTATTAGTATTAACTCAATAAATATACAATAAAAATGATGCAAACACATAATTGATTAGATTATAACCTTAAATACTTCATTTTCAATCATTTATTTGTTTCTCTTTAAAATACTGATTAAGATATTGAAAAGGGGAGAAGTTCTGTTTTTATTGCATATATCGACGTTTCAGCCGGATTAGAGCGGTTTTACGTGGACATCTTCCATCGGTAATATAAACGGAAAATCAGGAACATTTTAGTTAATTCTAATGAAAACACATTGATTTTTATAATTTGTATTGGAAACAACATTGTCATATGTCTTTTCATGGATCTAAATAGTACGAAACCTCGCTTTATGATTCGAAGTTAAAATCCTCAAATTTGGTATAATCGTGACTTTTTTCAGGTTTTTCATGTAGTTTGATATTACGTAAATATATTCATTTTTACCAATATTCGATACTATTTCATGTAGTATCACGATATGTGATTTGGCCTTCAAATCTCAGAATTTCGCATAATATTGCGAAATTCTGAGATTTGAAGGCCAAATCACATATCGTGATACTACATGAAATAGTATCGAAATATTGGAAAAATGAATATATTTACGTAATATCAAACTACATGAAAAACGAAAAAAGTCACTATTATACCAAATTTGTGGATTTTAACTTCGAATCATAAAGCGAGGTTTCGTACTATTTAGATCCATGAAAAGACATATGACAATGTTGTTTCCAATACAAATTATAAAAATCAATGTGTTTTCATTAGAATTAACTAAAATGTTCCTGATTTTCCGTTTATATTACCGATGGAAGATGTACATCTTCCATCGGTAATATAAACGGAAAATCAGGAACATTTTAGTTAACACTTTCGCGCTCTCGGCGCTCAAAAAAAAACAATACCCCAGATGCTTTCGGCACTTCGCGCGCCTACGCGGTAAGACCGAAAAAGTGTACACTCTTTTGACTGTCCTGACAATAATTGAAGGCGCACGTATTTAAATTTGGTATCACTGTGTTCGCAATGAAATTGTCTATCAGAGCATACCTATAAAATGCCGCCCAAGCATAAGGAGTATCAACACCAAATAAAAAACTATGCAGATCACTCGCCGAGAGCGCCAAACAGCAACAAAATGTTTCCACTTTCTTAATGGTTGCGAAGCCTACAGTTGTCCTACATCGCTAATTTTGGTATCATTGGAATCGCAATAAAATTCTCTACACGGACATATGCATATGAATGTTTAATATAGGTAATTGCCCACCCGCAACAGTGTGTGAAGTGGAGAGTAGTTAGCCGCGAGCGCACTGGCGAAAACACCGGGGGGAAATCATGCTTGGAAAGTTTATACGTTTCCTGACCCTACTTTTCTATGTACGTATTTCTTTTTTATACCAATGTGTTCGCAATAAAATTTCCTATAAGATGAACTGTAAACATTGGTACAAAGCATGTGTAAGAGAAGCGCCAAATATAGAACCACGTCGCTCAGTATGCGTTCGCGGCAGAAACGAACGCATTGTTTTTGTTCGTTTGATGTTTGTCATGTTTATACTTGTTGAAACATTTTATAATTTGTATGACAGTGATCGCAGTAAAATTCCCTACACAGACATATACATAACACATACAAATATTTCCCACGTGTTGGATATATCAACGGCTAAAGGGGAACCCACTGCCACACGCTCGCCACACCCCCAAACATACTTTGTGTATTTTTTTTTTTTACTCATAGAAGTTTATGTGATATAATATTCATTCTGGTACCAAAAAAATTCGCAAATAAATTCTCTACAAAACAAAAGTATCCCCATCCATTTCAGTTTAAAAATGGAATTTATAGAAATATTTTTCGATTGACGAGAAAAGTAGGCAGTTATGCGGAATCGTAAGAAAAACCAGTGACGAGTTATCTCTAATATAAAGCGCGAAAGTGTTAATACTATTGAAATACATTGATTTTTATCATTTGTATTGGAAACAACATTTTCATATGTCTTTTCTTGGATCTAAATAATACGAAACCTCGCTCTATGATTTGAAGTTAAAATCCTCAAATATGGTTAAATAGTTACTTTTTTTTCAAGTTTTTCATGTAGTTTGATACTACGTAAATACATTCATTTTTACCAATATTTCGATTCTATTTCATGTAGTATAACGATATGTGATTTGGCCTTCAAATCTCAGAATTTCGCACAATATTGCATTTAAGCAAGTTTTCTTGCATTTTGTTCGTACGAGAAATCATCGAATTTAGCAATATTTTGACGTTTATCATCCCCTTTTCCTTTGTTTGATTTAAACAAAATATGATCGAATTAGGCAATATTTTGCCATTTTTCCTCGTTTTTGTGAATTTTCAGTCTATGGGTATTAATTCATTATATATACGATAAAATGAGGCAAACACATAATTGATTAGATAATAACCTTAAATACTTCATTTTCAATCAACTATTAGTTTTCTCGTTAAAATACTGAGTAAGATATTGAAAAGGGGAGAAGTTCTGTTTTTATTGCATATATCGACGTTTCAGCCGGAATAGAGCGATTTTCGTGTACATCTTCCATCGGTAATATAAACGGAAAATCAGGAACATTTTAGTTAACACTAATGAAAATACATTGATTTTTATCATTTGTATTGGAAACAACATTTTCATATGTCTTTTCTTGGATCTAAATAATACGAAACCTCGCTCTATGATTTGAAGTTAAAATCCTCAAATATAGTTAAATATTGACTTTTTCACGTTTTTCATGTAGTTTGATATTACGTAAATATATTCATTTTTACCTATATTTCGATACTATTTCATGTAGTATCACGATATGTGATTTGGCCTTCGAATCTCAGAATTTCGCATAATATTGCATTTTAAGCAAGTTTTCTTGCATTTTGTTTCGTACCAGAAATCATCGAATTTAGCAATATTTTGACGTTTATTTTTTTTCCCTTTTCCCTTTATTTTATTTCTCTTTTCCTTTATGTGATTTAATCAAAATATCATCGAATTAGGCAATATTTTGCCGTTTTTCCACGTTTTTGTGAATTTTCAGTTTATTAGTATTAACTCAATAAATATACAATAAAAATGATGCAAACACATAATTGATTAGATTGTAACCTTAATTACTTCATTTTCAATCATCTATTTGTTTCTCTTTTAAATACTGAGTAAGATATTGAAAAGGGGAGAAGTTCGGTTTTTATTGCATATATCGACGTTTCAGCCGGAATAGAAGGGTTTTGCGTGTACATCTTCCATCGGTAATATAAACGGAAAATCAGGAACATTTTAGTTAATTCTAATGAAAACACATTGATTTTTATAATTTGTATTGGAAACAACATTGTCATATGTCTTTTCATGGATCTAAATAGTACGAAACCTCGCTTTATGATTCGAATTTAAAATCCTCAAATTTGGTATAATAGTGACTTTTTTCACGTTTTTCATGTAGTTTGATATTACGTATATATATTAATTTTTCCCAATATTTCGATACTATTTCATGTAGTATCACGATCTGTGATTTGGCCTTCAAATCTCAGAATTTCGCATAATATTGCATTTTAAGCAAGTTTTCTTGCATTTTGTTTCGTACGAGAAATCATCGAATTTAGCAATATTTTGACGTTTATCATTCCCTTTTCCTTCATGTCATTTAATCAAAATATCATCGAATTAGGCAATATTTTGCCGTTTTTCCACGTTTTTGTGAATTTTCAGTTTATTAGTATTAACTCAATAAATATACAATAAAAATGATGCAAACACATAATTGATTAGATTATAACCTTAAATACTTCATTTTCAATCATTTATTTGTTTCTCTTTAAAATACTGATTAAGATATTGAAAAGGGGAGAAGTTCTGTTTTTATTGCATATATCGACGTTTCAGCCGGATTAGAGCGGTTTTACGTGGACATCTTCCATCGGTAATATAAACGGAAAATCAGGAACATTTTAGTTAATTCTAATGAAAACACATTGATTTTTATAATTTGTATTGGAAACAACATTGTCATATGTCTTTTCATGGATCTAAATAGTACGAAACCTCGCTTTATGATTCGAAGTTAAAATCCTCAAATTTGGTATAATCGTGACTTTTTCAGGTTTTTCATGTAGTTTGATATTACGTAAATATATTCATTTTTACCAATATTTCGATACTATTTCATGTAGTATCACGATATGTGATTTGGCCTTCAAATCTCAGAATTTCGCATAATATTGCGAAATTCTGAGATTTGAAGGCCAAATCACATATCGTGATACTACATGAAATAGTATCGAAATATTGGAAAAATGAATATATTTACGTAATATCAAACTACATGAAAAACGAAAAAAGTCACTATTATACCAAATTTGTGGATTTTAACTTCGAATCATAAAGCGAGGTTTCGTACTATTTAGATCCATGAAAAGACATATGACAATGTTGTTTCCAATACAAATTATAAAAATCAATGTGTTTTCATTAGAATTAACTAAAATGTTCCTGATTTTCCGTTTATATTACCGATGGAAGATGTACACGTAAAACCGCTCTATACCGGCTGAAACGTCGATATATGCAATAAAAACCGAACTTCTCCCCTTTTCAAATATCTTACTCAGTATTTTAACGAGAAACAAATAGATGATTGAAAATGAAGTATTTAAGGTTACTATCTAATCAATTATGTGTTTGCATCATTTTTATTGTATATTTAATGAATTAATACTAATAAACTGAAAATTCACAAAAACGTGGAAAAACGGCAAAATATTGCCTAATTCGATGATATTTTGATTAAATCACATAAAGGAAAAGGTAATGATAAACGTCCAAAATATTGCTAAATTCGATGATTTCTCTATACGAAACAAAATGCAAGAAAACTTGCTTAAAATGCAATATTATGCGAAATTCTGAGATTTGAAGGCCAAATCACATATCGTGACACTACATGAATTAGTATCGAAATATTGGTAAAAATGAATATATATACGTAATATCAAACTACATGAAAAAACGTGAAAAAAAGTCACTATTTTACCAAATTTGAGGATTTTAACTTCGAATCATAAAGCGAGGTTTCGTACTATTTAGATCCATGAAAAGACATATGACAATGTTGTTTCCAATACAAATTATAAAAATCAATGTGTTTTCATTAGAATTAACTAAAATGTTCCTGATTTTCCGTTTATATTACCGATGGAAGATGTACACGGAAAACCGCTCTAATCCGGCTGAAACGTCGATATAATGCAATAAAACAGAACTTCTCCCCTTTTCAATATCTTACTCAGTATTTTAAGAGAAACAAATATATGATTGAAAATGAAGTATTTAAGGTTTATAATCTAATCAATTATGTGTTTGCATCATTTTAATTGTATATTTATTGAGTTAATACTAATAAACTGAAAATTCACAAAAACGAGGAAAAACGGCAAAATATTGCCTAATTTGATGATATTTTGATTAAATCACACAAAGGAAAAGGGAATGATAAACGTCAAAATATTGCTAAATTCGATGATTTCTCGTACGAAACAAAATGCAAGAAAACTTACTTAAAAATGCAATATTATGCGAAATTCTGAGATTTGAAGGCCAAATCACATATCGTGATACTACATGAAATAGTATCGAAATATTGGAAAAATGAATATATTTACGTAATATCAAACTACATGAAAAACGAAAAAAGTCACTATTATACCAAATTTGTGGATTTTAACTTCGAATCATAAAGCGAGGTTTCGTACTATTTAGATCCATGAAAAGACATATGACAATGTTGTTTCCAATACAAATTATAAAAATCAATGTGTTTTCATTAGAATTAACTAAAATGTTCCTGATTTTCCGTTTATATTACCGATGGAAGATGTACATCTTCCATCGGTAATATAAACGGAAAATCAGGAACATTTTAGTTAACACTTTCGCGCTCTCGGCGCTCAAAAAAAACAATACCCCAGATGCTTTCGGCACTTCGCGCGCCTACGCGGTAAGACCGAAAAAGTGTACACTCTTTTGACTGTCCTGACAATAATTGAAGGCGCACGTATTTAAATTTGGTATCACTGTGTTCGCAATGAAATTGTCTATCAGAGCATACCTATAAAATGCCGCCCAAGCATAAGGAGTATCAACACCAAATAAAAAACTATGCAGATCACTCGCCGAGAGCGCCAAACAGCAACAAAATGTTTCCACTTTCTTAATGGTTGCGAAGCCTACAGTTGTCCTACATCGCTAATTTTGGTATCATTGGAATCGCAATAAAATTCTCTACACGGACATATGCATATGAATGTTTAATATAGGTAATTGCCCACCCGCAACAGTGTGTGAAGTGGAGAGTAGTTAGCCGCGAGCGCACTGGCGAAAACACCGGGGGGAAATCATGCTTGGAAAGTTTATACGTTTCCTGACCCTACTTTTCTATGTACGTATTTCTTTTTTATACCAATGTGTTTCGCAATAAAATTTCCTATAAGATGAACTGTAAACATTGGTACAAAGCATGTGTAAGAGAAGCGCCAAATATAGAACCACGTCGCTCAGTATGCGTTCGCGGCAGAAACGAACGCATTGTTTTTGTTCGTTTGATGTTTGTCATGTTTATACTTGTTGAAACATTTTATAATTTGTATGACAGTGATCGCAGTAAAATTCCCTACACAGACATATACATAACAATACAAATATTTCCCACGTGTTGGATATATCAACGGCTAAAGGGGAACCCACTGCCAACACGCTCGCCACACCCCCAACATACTTTGTGTATTTTTTTTTTTACTCATAGAAGTTTATAGTGATTATAATATTCATTCTGGTACCAAAAAAATTCGCAAATAAATTCTCTACAAAACAAAGTATCCCCATCCATTTCAGTTTAAAAATGGAATTTATAGAAATATTTTTTTCGATTGACGAGAAAAGTAGGCAGTTATGCGGAAATCGTAAAGAAAAACCAGTGACGAGTTATCTCTAATATAAAGCGCGAAAGTGTTAATACTATTGAAAATACATTGTTTTTTATCATTTGTATGGAAACAACATTTTCATATGTCTTTTCTTGGATCTAAATAATACGAAACCATCGCTCTATGATTTGAAGTTAAAATCCTCAATATGGTTAAATAGTTACTTTTTTTTCAAGTTTTTTCATGTAGTTTGATACTACGTAAATACATTCATTTTTACCAATATTTCGATTCTATTTCATGTAGTATAACGATATGTGATTTGGCCTTCAAATCTCAGAATTTCGCACAATATTGCATTTTAAGCAAGTTTTCTTGCATTTTGTTTCGTACGAGAAATCATCGAATTTAGCAATATTTTGACGTTTATCATCCCCTTTTCCTTTGTTTGATTTAAACAAAATATGATCGAATTAGGCAATATTTTGCCATTTTTCCTCGTTTTTGTGAATTTTCAGTCTATGGGTATTAATTCATTATATATACGATAAAAATGAGGCAAACACATAATTGATTAGATAATAACCTTAAATACTTCATTTTCAATCAACTATTAGTTTCTCGTTAAAATACTGAGTAAGATATTGAAAAGGGAGAAGTTCTGTTTTTATTGCATATATCGACGTTTCAGCCGGAATAGAGCGATTTTCGTGTACATCTTCCATCGGTAATATTAAACGGAAAATCAGGAACATTTTAGTTAACACTAATGAAAATACATTGATTTTTATCATTTGTATTGGAAACAACATTTTCATATGTCTTTTCTTGGATCTAAATAATACGAAACCTCGCTCTATGATTTGAAGTTAAAAGCCTCAAATATAGTTAAATAATTGACTTTTTCAAGTTTTTCATGTAGTTTGATATTACGTAAATATATTCATTTTTACCTATATTTCGATACTATTTCATGTAGTATCACGATATGTGATTTGGCCTTCGAATCTCAGAATTTCGCATAATATTGCATTTTAAGCAAGTTTTCTTGCATTTTTGTTTCGTACCAGAAATCATCGAATTTAGCAATATTTTGACGTTTATTTTTTTCCCTTTTCCCTTTATTTTATTTCTCTTTTGCCTTTATGTGATTTAATCAAAATATCATCGAATTAGGCAATATTTTGCCGTTTTTCCACGTTTTGTGAATTTTTCGTTTATTAGTATTAACTCAATAAATATACAATAAAAATGATGGCAAACACATAATTGATTAGATTGTAACCTTAATTACTTCATTTTTCAATCATCTATTTGTTTCTCTTTTAAATACTGAGTAAGATATTGAAAAGGGGAGAAGTTCGGTTTTTATTGCATATATCGACGTTTCAGCCGGAATAGAAGGGTTTTGCGTGTACATCTTCCATCGGTAATATAAACGGAAAATCAGGAACATTTTAGTTAATTCTAATGAAAACACATTGATTTTTATAATTGTATTGGAAACAACATTGTCATATGTCTTTTCATGGATCTAAATAGTACGAAACCCTCGCTTTATGATTCGAATTTAAAATCCTCAAATTTGGTATAATAGTGACTTTTTCACGTTTTTCATGTAGTTTGATATTACGTATATATATTAATTTTCCCAATATTTCGATACTATTTCTATGTAGTATCACGATCTGTGATTTGGCCTCAAATCTCAGAATTTCGCATAATATTGCATTTAAGCAAGTTTTCTTGCATTTTGTTTCGTACGAGAAATCATCGAATTTAGCAATATTTTTGGACGTTTATCATTCCCTTTTCCTTCATGTCATTTAATCAAATATCATCGAATTAGGCCAATATTTTGCCGTTTTTCCACGTTTTTTGTGAATTTTCAGTTTATTAGTATTAACTCAATAAATATACAATAAAATGATGCAAACACATAATTGATTAGATTATAACCTTAAATACTTCATTTTCAATCATTTATTGTTTCTCTTTAAAATACTGAATTAAGATATTGAAAAGGGGAGAAGTTCTGTTTTTATTGCATATATCGACGTTTCAGCGGATTAGAGCGGTTTTACGTGGACATCTTCCATCGGTAATATAAACGGAAAATCAGGAACATTTTAGTTAATTCTAATGAAACACATTGATTTTTATAATTTGTATTGGAAAACAACATTGTCATATGTCTTTTCATGGATCTAAATAGTACGAAACCTCGCTTTATGATTCGAAGTTAAAATCCTCAAATTTGGTATAATCGTGACTTTTTTCAGGGTTTTCATGTAGTTTGATATTACGTAAATATATTCATTTTTTACCAATATTTCGATCCTATTTCATGTAGTATCACGATATGTGATTTGGCCTTCAAATCTCAGAATTTCGCATAATATGCGAAATTCTGAGATCTTGAAGGCCAAATCACATATCGTGATACTACATGAAATAGTATCGAAATATTGGAAAATGAATATATTTACGTAATATCAAACTACATGAAAAACGAAAAAAGTCACTATTATACCAAATTGTGGATTTAACTTCGAATCATAATAAAAGCGAGGTTTCGTACTATTTAGATCCATGAAAAAGACATATGACAATGTTGTTTCAATACAAATTATAACAATCAATGTGTTTTCATTAGAATTAACTAAATGTTCCTGATTTTCCGTTTATATTACCGATGGATAGATGCTACACGTAAAACCGCTCTATATCCGGCTGAAACGTCGATATATGCAATAAAAACCGAACTTCTCCCCTTTTCAATATCTTACTCAGTATTTTAACGAGAAACAAATAGATGATTGAAAATGAAGTATTTAAGGTTACTATCTAATCAATTATGTGTTTGCATCATTTTTATTGTATATTTAATGAATTAATACTAATAAACTGAAAATTCACAAAAACGTGGAAAAACGGCAAAATATTGCCTAATTCGATGATATTTTGATTAAATCACATAAAGGAAAAGGTAATGATAAACGTCAAAATATTGCTAAATTCGATGATTTCTCATACGAAACAAAATGCAAGAAAACTTGCTTAAAATGCAATATTATGCGAAATTCTGAGATTTGAAGGCCAAATCACATATCGTGACACTACATGAATTAGTATCGAAATATTGGTAAAAATGAATATATATACGTAATATCAAACTACATGAAAAACGTGAAAAAAGTCACTATTTTACCAAATTTGAGGATTTTAACTTCGAATCATAAAGCGAGGTTTCGTACTATTTAGATCCATGAAAAGACATATGACAATGTTGTTTCCAATACAAATTATAAAAATCAATGTGTTTTCATTAGAATTAACTAAAATGTTCCTGATTTTCCGTTTATATTACCGATGGAAGATGTACATCTTCCATCGGTAATATAAACGGAAAATCAGGAACATTTTAGTTAACACTTTCGCGCTCTCGGCGCTCAAAAAAAAACAATACCCCAGATGCTTTCGGCACTTCGCGCGCCTACGCGGTAAGACCGAAAAAGTGTACACTCTTTTGACTGTCCTGACAATAATTGAAGGCGCACGTATTTAAATTTGGTATCACTGTGTTCGCAATGAAATTGTCTATCAGAGCATACCTATAAAATGCCGCCCAAGCATAAGGAGTATCAACACCAAATAAAAAACTATGCAGATCACTCGCCGAGAGCGCCAAACAGCAACAAAATGTTTCCACTTTCTTAATGGTTGCGAAGCCTACAGTTGTCCTACATCGCTAATTTTGGTATCATTGGAATCGCAATAAAATTCTCTACACGGACATATGCATATGAATGTTTAATATAGGTAATTGCCCACCCGCAACAGTGTGTGAAGTGGAGAGTAGTTAGCCGCGAGCGCACTGGCGAAAACACCGGGGGGAAATCATGCTTGGAAAGTTTATACGTTTCCTGACCCTACTTTTCTATGTACGTATTTCTTTTTTATACCAATGTGTTCGCAATAAAATTTCCTATAAGATGAACTGTAAACATTGGTACAAAGCATGTGTAAGAGAAGCGCCAAATATAGAACCACGTCGCTCAGTATGCGTTCGCGGCAGAAACGAACGCATTGTTTTTGTTCGTTTGATGTTTGTCATGTTTATACTTGTTGAAACATTTTATAATTTGTATGACAGTGATCGCAGTAAAATTCCCTACACAGACATATACATAACACATACAAATATTTCCCACGTGTTGGATATATCAACGGCTAAAGGGGAACCCACTGCCACACGCTCGCCACACCCCCAAACATACTTTGTGTATTTTTTTTTTTACTCATAGAAGTTTATGTGATATAATATTCATTCTGGTACCAAAAAAATTCGCAAATAAATTCTCTACAAAACAAAAGTATCCCCATCCATTTCAGTTTAAAAATGGAATTTATAGAAATATTTTTTCGATTGACGAGAAAAGTAGGCAGTTATGCGGAATCGTAAGAAAAACCAGTGACGAGTTATCTCTAATATAAAGCGCGAAAGTGTTAATACTATTGAAAATACATTGATTTTTATCATTTGTATTGGAAACAACATTTTCATATGTCTTTTCTTGGATCTAAATAATACGAAACCTCGCTCTATGATTTGAAGTTAAAATCCTCAAATATGGTTAAATAGTTACTTTTTTTTCAAGTTTTTCATGTAGTTTGATACTACGTAAATACATTCATTTTTACCAATATTTCGATTCTATTTCATGTAGTATAACGATATGTGATTTGGCCTTCAAATCTCAGAATTTCGCACAATATTGCATTTTAAGCAAGTTTTCTTGCATTTTGTTTCGTACGAGAAATCATCGAATTTAGCAATATTTTGACGTTTATCATCCCCTTTTCCTTTGTTTGATTTAAACAAAATATGATCGAATTAGGCAATATTTTGCCATTTTTCCTCGTTTTTGTGAATTTTCAGTCTATGGGTATTAATTCATTATATATACGATAAAAATGAGGCAAACACATAATTGATTAGATAATAACCTTAAATACTTCATTTTCAATCAACTATTAGTTTCTCGTTAAAATACTGAGTAAGATATTGAAAAGGGGAGAAGTTCTGTTTTTATTGCATATATCGACGTTTCAGCCGGAATAGAGCGATTTTCGTGTACATCTTCCATCGGTAATATAAACGGAAAATCAGGAACATTTTAGTTAACACTAATGAAAATACATTGATTTTTATCATTTGTATTGGAAACAACATTTTCATATGTCTTTTCTTGGATCTAAATAATACGAAACCTCGCTCTATGATTTGAAGTTAAAATCCTCAAATATAGTTAAATATTGACTTTTTCACGTTTTTCATGTAGTTTGATATTACGTAAATATATTCATTTTTACCTATATTTCGATACTATTTCATGTAGTATCACGATATGTGATTTGGCCTTCGAATCTCAGAATTTCGCATAATATTGCATTTTAAGCAAGTTTTCTTGCATTTTGTTTCGTACCAGAAATCATCGAATTTAGCAATATTTTGACGTTTATTTTTTTTCCCTTTTCCCTTTATTTTATTTCTCTTTTCCTTTATGTGATTTAATCAAAATATCATCGAATTAGGCAATATTTTGCCGTTTTTCCACGTTTTTGTGAATTTTCAGTTTATTAGTATTAACTCAATAAATATACAATAAAAATGATGCAAACACATAATTGATTAGATTGTAACCTTAATTACTTCATTTTCAATCATCTATTTGTTTCTCTTTTAAATACTGAGTAAGATATTGAAAAGGGGAGAAGTTCGGTTTTTATTGCATATATCGACGTTTCAGCCGGAATAGAAGGGTTTTGCGTGTACATCTTCCATCGGTAATATAAACGGAAAATCAGGAACATTTTAGTTAATTCTAATGAAAACACATTGATTTTTATAATTTGTATTGGAAACAACATTGTCATATGTCTTTTCATGGATCTAAATAGTACGAAACCTCGCTTTATGATTCGAATTTAAAATCCTCAAATTTGGTATAATAGTGACTTTTTTCACGTTTTTCATGTAGTTTGATATTACGTATATATATTAATTTTTCCCAATATTTCGATACTATTTCATGTAGTATCACGATCTGTGATTTGGCCTTCAAATCTCAGAATTTCGCATAATATTGCATTTTAAGCAAGTTTTCTTGCATTTTGTTTCGTACGAGAAATCATCGAATTTAGCAATATTTTGACGTTTATCATTCCCTTTTCCTTCATGTCATTTAATCAAAATATCATCGAATTAGGCAATATTTTGCCGTTTTTCCACGTTTTTGTGAATTTTCAGTTTATTAGTATTAACTCAATAAATATACAATAAAAATGATGCAAACACATAATTGATTAGATTATAACCTTAAATACTTCATTTTCAATCATTTATTTGTTTCTCTTTAAAATACTGATTAAGATATTGAAAAGGGGAGAAGTTCTGTTTTTATTGCATATATCGACGTTTCAGCCGGATTAGAGCGGTTTTACGTGGACATCTTCCATCGGTAATATAAACGGAAAATCAGGAACATTTTAGTTAATTCTAATGAAAACACATTGATTTTTATAATTTGTATTGGAAACAACATTGTCATATGTCTTTTCATGGATCTAAATAGTACGAAACCTCGCTTTATGATTCGAAGTTAAAATCCTCAAATTTGGTATAATCGTGACTTTTTTCAGGTTTTTCATGTAGTTTGATATTACGTAAATATATTCATTTTTACCAATATTTCGATACTATTTCATGTAGTATCACGATATGTGATTTGGCCTTCAAATCTCAGAATTTCGCATAATATTGCGAAATTCTGAGATTTGAAGGCCAAATCACATATCGTGATACTACATGAAATAGTATCGAAATATTGGAAAAATGAATATATTTACGTAATATCAAACTACATGAAAAACGAAAAAAGTCACTATTATACCAAATTTGTGGATTTTAACTTCGAATCATAAAGCGAGGTTTCGTACTATTTAGATCCATGAAAAGACATATGACAATGTTGTTTCCAATACAAATTATAAAAATCAATGTGTTTTCATTAGAATTAACTAAAATGTTCCTGATTTTCCGTTTATATTACCGATGGAAGATGTACATCTTCTCG
>NC_091203.1:160859-226066 GCF_040958095.1 Procambarus clarkii
CTCTCTCTCTCCTCTCTCTCTCTCTCTCTCTCTCTCTCTCTCTCTCTCTCTCTCTCTCTCTCTCTCTCTCTCTCTCTCTCTCTCTCTCTCTCTCTCTCTCTCTCTCTCTCTCTCTCTCTCTCTCTCTCTCTCTCTCTCTCTCTCTCTCTCTCTCTCTCTCTCTCTCTCTCTCTCTCTCTCTCTCTCTCTCTCTCTCTCTCTCTCTCTCTCTCTCTCTCTCTCTCTCTCTCTCTCTCTCTCTCTCTCTCTCTCTTCTGTTTACTGGTTTACGTCTTCGTATGACGGCCCGAGTGTTAACATCTTACATGATCGATATAGCATCTGTTATTACCATAGAAAGAGCGGAGATTGCACGGTTAGCTCAGTGGTCATAGCGGGGTGCGCGGTCGAGAATTACAAGGCGGGTTATTACAATTGTAACGGGGGGTGGGGGAAATAGCTCTATCTTGTCCATTATTCCAACCCCCCCCCCCAGTTAACTAACGAGGCCGAGGGAAACAGCTCTCTCTAGTCCGTTATCCCGTCCCCAGTTAGCTAACTATTCTAGAGCACTCCCAGAGTTCCTAAGGCAACCTCTCTCGTTCAACACCTTGTAACCTAGGTATTTGACTAACTAGGTGCTAAGACTACAAGGCGCCGTAACTTGATCAGCTATACCCGAAACTCTAGAGAGAACTCTAGAATACATTTCACTGCCACAAACATATAAGAGAAAACGAAAGGAAAGAAATGAATAGTGAAGTAATTAGTGAAGGTTTGGGGTGAGAGGTAGTGAGGTGGGAGGAGCGAGGAGGGTCATTAGTTGAAAGTGAGAGTTTGGAGAGTGGTGGAGGGAGAGGTGGAAGTAGAAGAGTAGATAGTAGAAGTAGAAGAGTAGATAGTAGAAGACGAAATGCTGCCACCATCCATTCATGATCATTACATACAAGACAAGGAATGGAACTTGTCTGTATCACAAAATTCTCAAAAGATGTTATCAAGGTCATTATTAGTATGTCCCATCTTTATCATGTACTCAGTAAAATCATGGAACCAGTAATCACAGAGGCTTTCTCACCTCAACTCAAACACTCTAGGGAAACTGTTAAAGGCAATGTAAATAATAAATTCAATTATATTTCACATACTAAGTATCATAATTTAAGCAATGTTCAAGATATATATATGTAAAGTGAGTCATCCTCCAAGAATCTGAGAACACTACAACTGACTGCCCCTGATCATCACACAACACTTGTAAAACACGACCAAGTCACCTTAATGTTCAACTCACCAAGTGTCTGCCTATAGCTGGATAGAGGGGGAGGGGGTCTATAGCTGACAGAGACTGCCCCGCCCTGCCGGCCGACAGCCTCCCTTCTAGGCTGTCTTCTCTGCTCTCCTGTCTGCCGTTCTTCTCTTAATGCTCTCGAATCGATAGCTCTCCGAGTATATATTGGGGAACCTAGTAGCTAACTCCGCCCACAAGTAGATAGCCTCCGGCTCTCAACCAAGCCACTCCTTAAACGTCGGCATGTTTGAAGGCTACCAGGCTCCAATTATAAGATTAGTAGAAGTAAGGTGAAATTCGCATGATCTGACCTCAGGTCACTTGGGGTCATTAACTCTTAGAGGTGTGAAACTCCGGCCGACAACTTGGCGCCTTCTCAAATCCCTGTCTGTGACTCATGAACTCTATGTATGTATTAAATACAACTAAACAAACACTTTTACAGTGTTACATCTCCCCTTCTCTCCGAAATAAAGTTTTTGCAACACTGCTAAAGCAAGCTAGCTGTGCGCAACAACTTTATTAACGAAAAAAAAAATACATCCTAGCTAAACAAATATACATCATCCTACTCTAAAAATGAAATATGTAGACAGACGTCCATTGTCTCTGGCTGGGCGACGTCACTGCTTGGTCTTGTAGATAGTCCTGTACCACATTTCTTCAACACAACTGCCTCCGTCGCTTCTCCGTCGTTAACGCACAACAACCCTTGGCCAACCAGGAAGCCGTTACTACTTGAACTGTGCACAGGACCGTGGAATTCGGTTGTCCCAGCTGATCTGTAATTGGCCCTACGTCAGTCACCATGAGAGACGTATATTGGGGTTTTTCACAGCTATAGGGACTACAAGTTTCGAGACCTTCATGTAGTTGGCACAGTAGAAATCCCATCCTACTTCTTCTCCTCCCTGTTGCTCCAGCACGCCTCCTTCAGAGAGCCACTTCTGACAGCCACATCAAGTCCGCACGACACAGGAAGAATCACTCAACAGAGCAACATGCTTGCAGGAGCGGCGGCCAGTTAAGGCAAACGATCCTGTCTTGCAATTATGCTCCATGCAATGATGCTGACACCAGCAAGGGACACTAGGCATCGTGTCTCGCTCAGCTTGTCTTATCTTCTTCTTTCTTCTCTCTTCCTCCTCCCATGGGTCTTTGACAAGCGACCTGGGGTCCATTGGGGTCCGTCCATCCTGGGGTCCATCCTGGGTAGACCGATGTTGGTGGGACAGACTGGAGTCGTTGTTGTTCGTCTTCCATCTTTACTGGGTCGTCTGCAGAACGACCTGGGGTCCACTGGGGGTCCGTCCATCCTGGGGTCCACTGGAATCCGTCCGTCCGTCAAGGGGTCCACTGGGTAGACCAATGTTGACCGACCGAGAGGGCTGCATCTTGGGGTCCCCTGGGGTGGTGGTGGTGGTGGAGCCATGACCTCCAGGTAGTGGGCTGGTCGTGGTGGTAGTGATAACCGCCCGTGAGTATGGTACACAGCAGCCGTCTCCCTCTTTTGTATGTGCGCCTCGCCTCTCTTCTGGCTCCAACCTGTGAATGAACAGAAAGGCGACAATACCGTACTCCCAAAATGTTGTGTGACCCTGTAGTTTGTATAGGGTTTACACAGTCCAGTCATAATGCTCTCCTCCTGGCAACGACTACACTCAAATTTTATTAATCCAATTAACTCTGAATGATATTGACTTGGTGGAGCATAAAACAGTAACAGAGTAAAGTAAGGGAAGAGAGAATAAGGTCGTCACTACTTTTAACTTGTCACTAAATGAATCTCCACAAAAAAATATCAATACTAAAAGACAAAACACTAGCCTAACTTAACTATACCGTTCCTAATCTTACATACTTAAATAGCCGTTACTCCCACCCTTAACCTACAGCCACCTACGTGACCCAGAGTGTTTCCCTTGCTTCTCCGCGGGTCCACAACTCCAAACTTTTGCCACCCCTGTGACCAGACTATCTAACGTCGAGCGTCCCCAACGTAAAGTCTACTGACATACTAAGCCTTCCCCTAGCATGCTGTACAAGACCAGTACACCTCGGGTTATTGCGCTCAAATGGAGTAAAACAGTCGATCGCAATAATCTGAGCAGAACAACCACTTAAAACGACTTAAGTACTACACCTGCCACTCCCCAACTGACCTGGAGAGCAGCGGAGGCTGGGTGTCCCCCTGGGACATGCGAGGTAGCAGTGACCCTCAGCTGAGCTCTACTACCACCAACCGCTAAGTTCCCAAATCACCAAATCTTATCACTAACATAAATCACTACACACGCAAGTTCTGGTGAACATTCCCTGAACTTCACAAAACTCACAAAATCACTAAACCACATCACCAGAGAATTACTATCTCCTAACCTGGAAAAAGCTCGCTAAATCGCAAATATTAAACACCTGTCAAGATCTCCCTGATAGCGCCTGAGCGGCAAAAGACACGTGGGACTGAACAATGTTAAATGAACACTACCATAAACATTGTTCAACACCGCTGCCGCCATTGTAACGGGGGGTGGGGGAAATAGCTCTATCTTGTCCATTATTCCAACCCCCCCCCCCAGTTAACTAACGAGGCCGGGGGAAACAGCTCTCTCTAGTCCGTTATCCCGTCCCCAGTTAGCTAACTATTCTAGAGCACTCCCAGAGTTCCTAAGGCAACCTCTCTCGTTCAACACCTTGTAACCTAGGTATTTGACTACCTAGGTGCTAAGACTACAAGGCGCTGTAACTTGATCAGCTATACCCGAAACTCTAGAGAGAACTCTAGAATACATTTCACTGCCACAAACGTATAAGAGAAAACGAAAGGAAAGAAATGAATAGTGAAGTAATTAGTGAGGGTTTGGGGTGAGAGGTAGGGAGGTGGGAGGAGCGAGGAGGGTCATTAGTTGAAAGGGAGAGTTTGGAGAGTGGTGGAGGGAGAGGTGTAGATAGGTGGAAGTAGAAGAGTAGATAGTAGAAGTAGCAGAGTAGATAGTAGAAGACGAAATGCTGCCACCATCCATTCATGATCATTACATACAAGACAAGGAATGGAACTTGTCTGTATCACAAAATTCTCAGATGTTATCAAGGTTATTATTAGTATGTCCCATCTTTATCATGTACTCAGTAAAATCATGGAACCAGTAATCACAGAGGCTTTCTCACCTTAACTCAAACACTCTAAGGAAACTGTTAAAGGCAATGTAAATAATACATTCAATTATATTTCACATACTAAGTATCATAATTTAAGCAATGTTCAAGATATATATATGTAAAGTGAGTCATCCTCCAAGAATCTGAGAACACTACAACTGACTGCCCCTGATCATCACACAACACTTGTAAAACACGACCGAGTCACCTTAATGTTCAACTCACCAAGTGTCTGCCTATAGCTGGATAGAGGGGGGGGGGGGTCTATAGCTGACAGAGACTGCCCCGCCCTGCCGGCCGACAGCCTCTCTGCTAGGTCGTCTTCTCTGCTCTCCTGACTGCCGTTCTTTTCTTAATGCTCTCAAATCGATAGCTCTCCGAGTATATATTGGGGAACCTAGTAGCTAACTCCGCCCACAAGTAGATAGCCTCCGGCTCTCTACCAAGCCATTCCTTAAACGTCGGCATGTTTGAAGGCTACCAGGCTCCAATTATGAGATTAGTAGAAGTAAGGTGAAATTCGCATGATCTGACCTCAGGTCATTGGGGTCATTAACTCTTAGAGGTGTGAAACTCTGGCCGACAACTTGGCGCCTTCTCAAATCCCTGTCTGTGACTCATGTACTCAATGTTTGTATTAAATACAACTAAACCAAACACTTTTACAGTGTTACATCACATTAGCAACTTTCCAAAACTCTGGCACTCTGCCTGACTCTATTGATTTATTAAATACGGTTGACAGTGGGTCACAAAGCTCCTCTTTGCATTCTTTAAGCACCCTGGCAAACACTTCATCCGGCCCTGGGGATTTGTTTGGTTTGAGTTTTACTATTTGTTTAAGAACATCATCCCTGGTAACTGCTAAACTCGTCAACCTGTCCTCGTCCCCACCCACATAGACTTCTTCAGCTGAAGGCATATTGTAAAGTTCCTCTTTAGTAAATACAAATACAAAATATTTATTAAAAATACTACTCATCTCTTCATCACTATCTGTTATTTGACCTGTCTTAGTTTTTAATGGACCTATCCTTTCCCTAGTCTTAGTTCGACATAACTGAAAAAAACCTTTAGGATTTGTCTTTGCTTGCCCTGCTGTGCGAACTTCATAGTTTCTTTTTGCTTTCCTTATCTCTTTTTTAACATTTCTAACCAGTTGTACGAATTCCTGTTCAAAAGTGACCTCCCCATTTTTATTCCTTTTGTACCAAGCTCTCTTTTTACCTATAAGGTTCTTCAAATTCTTTGTTATCCACTTTGGGTCAGTAGTATTCTATATATATCTATATAGATATATATATATATACATATATACATATATATATATATATATATATATATATATATATATATATATATATATATATATATATATATATATATATATGTCGTATCTAGTAGCCAGAACGCACTTCTCAGCCTACTATGCAAGGCCCAATTTGCCTAATAAGCCAAGTTTTCATGAATTAATTGTTTTTCGACTACCTAACCTACCTAACCTAACATTTTCTGCTACCTAACCTAACCTATAAAGATAGGTAGGGTTGGTTAGGTTCGGTAATATATCTATGTTAATTTTAACTCCAATAAAAAAAATTGACCTCATACATAATGAAATGGGTAGCTTTATCATTTCATAAGAAAAAAATGAGAGAAAATATATTAATTCAGTAAAACTTGGCTTATTAGGCAAATCGGGCCTTGCTTAGTAGGCCGAAAAGTGCATTCTGGCTACTAGGTACGACATTATATATATATATATATATATATATATATATATATATATATATATA
Organism: Procambarus clarkii; assembly: GCF_040958095.1. Lineage (NCBI taxonomy): Eukaryota > Metazoa > Arthropoda > Malacostraca > Decapoda > Cambaridae > Procambarus > Procambarus clarkii. Next base: position 167,085 of record NC_091203.1, read on the forward strand.
TATATATATATATATATATATATATATATATATATTGTGACGGTAACGCGTTGGTGTTCGGCTGTTTAAGGCTAGGGGTATGGCCTCGTCACATAGTTATAAAAAAAAAATAGAAAAACTGGAACTTCGTCTGTGGTAAGGTAAGGAGAAGACACACAAAACACAAGTAAATTTTAACAATGAAATTTTAATTACGTTAAATAAATCAAAACATGAAAAAATGGACAAACAAATTTGTATAATAAAATCAATCAATCAAAATAATGAGAATAATTAAATGACACAATGAAAAGTTACGTTAAGACAAAATAACAAGAAGTGCAATACAAAAATAAATGTGAGGTGCTGGAATATTGGCTTTAAGCTACCACCTCTCTCAGTATACGCTAACGTCTAGCCGGGAGGAGTGGTAACCGCGGAAGCACAGAATATTCTGAGGTCTGAGGTCGTGGCGACCCCAGACATCAAGTAGTATGGGGGGGGGCGAGTGCGGTTGCAGCCAGACCGGCGACCAATCAGCGGAGCCGGTAGTAAGACAGGTAGTTTGGCGGTTTGAGTCTGAGCAAGTGTCTCTGGCTGCATACGTTTTGCTCTCTGGCAAACCTTGCTGGTGTTGTTGTCGTTGTTGGACATTTCTTCCCTAGTAGTTTTATATAATTTCAACGACGTAATTGTGGAGGGAAGAGCAGGCTCAATCTCTTGAAGGAGATTATCGTCACAACTCTCCCCCGAAGCCTGCGGTTCTGGAAGAAGTACGTCGTTATGTGGTGGAGTATTAGATGGAGTTGCTTCTACTTCATAAACTCTGGAGAGATCATGGGCTAAGATGTTGTCAGACTCTTGGTATAGCGTGTCTCTAGGTTGAATTTCTGCAGGTAGCCAGCCCATAGTAGAAGACGTTGAGATGAGAAGTGGGCGTGCTGCAGGAGGTGTAGGATGGTGTGGTCCGTATTGATGGTGGACCGAGCACTTTTCAGGTGTGGAGTGAAGTGCTGAAGCTTCAGGATGAGGAAGAGTAGCTCCTTGCCAATTGTTCCGTAGTTCCTTGTAGCAGTAGTCGCTGACAGGTGTATTCTTCTCGCCTCGTTGCTGCATCACGACACCACCAACGTCGGTACCATTGGCGTCGACATAGAGGATGAAGGGCTTATCTGACGAGGTGAGAGTGGAATTAGAAGAGGGCAAAGGAGCACGATTATTATCCTGAAAGCATTTGGGAAGATCATTAAGGATTTCGGAATTAGAAAGCGCTGACTCCTTGTCAGTGCTTTCGGGAGGAGAAGCTGGGATGGTCTCACTGTGGATGTAGGGTTCTGTGAAGGTGGAATAGTTAGTTAAGACAGTGGGAGGAGTACCATTATATTGCTTCAGGAGGTTGACGTGGCACAGCTGGGTCTTCCGCCGCCTATCTGGAGTCTCTATTACGTAGTTGTTATTATTCCTGCACTCTTTGACGCGGTAGGGTCCTGAAAACCTGTTTTGTAAAGGTGAACCTGGGATAGGGAAATAGGCAAGGACGAAGTCTCCCGGCTTGAATTTTCTTACTTTGCTGGTCTGGTCGTAATGAGTCTTCATTCTCTCCTGGGCTTTCAATAGATTATCATGGGCAAAACGGTGGACTCTCTCTAGAATGTGTTGAAGGTTTTGAAGAAACTGGGGCACATTCTGATGCTCACTGAAGGTGGCATCTCTGAGAGAGTCTTTGAAAGCCTTAAGGGGAGTACGGCACTTACGGCCGTAGAGCATCTCATAAGGAGATACTCCTAGGGACTCATTGGGGAGACTTCTGAAAATACACATTATAAGGTCAATCTGCTTATCCCAATCCTTCGAGGTTTCACTACAAAACTTTTTCAAGAGTGCTTTGATAGTCTGATGACTACGTTCAAGAGAACCCTGTGAAGCAGGATGATAGGGGCTGGACAATACCTGTTTGATGTTGAACTCCTCCAGTGTCCTTTTGAAGAGGTCACTGGTGAAGTTGGTACCACAGTCGCTTTGAATCTCCCTGGGAAATCCGTATTGAGTGAAGATCTTCAATAGATGTTTTATAACCGTAGCAGCCGTGATGTTCTTCACTGGAACTGCTATGGGAAATCTGGTGGTAGGACACAGGATGGTTAGGATGTAGGCGTTACCTGAACTGGTCCGAGGTAAAGGACCAACACAGTCTATTATGAGTCTGTGGAAAGGTTCCGCAGGCACCTGTATGGGAATCAGTGGCGCTCTGGGAATGGAGATGTTCGGTTTGCCTGCCATCTGACATGTATGACACTGTTTTACGTACTGTTTGACGTTATTTACCATACCTGGCCAGTAGTAGTCTTGACGAATCCCATGGTAAGTCTTGTTGAAGCCGTAGTGGGAGAATGCTCCGTGGGCCAGGTGTAGAATAGTGGGCCGCAGGCTGGTGGGAATCACAAGTTGTTCGATGTTGGCCCAATCGTCCTCCTCCTTCAGTTTACTGGGTCTATATCTGCGGTAGAGCAAGTCGTTCTCTAGGAAGAACCCAGGAATACTGTCGGGTTGAGTCTCAGCCTGGAAAAACAATGGTGTTAAAGTAAGATCTTCCCTCTGCAACTTACGAAACTCCAACTTGGTCAGATGCGGGGGCAGTTTCTGAGGGTCTTGAGGGACAGCGGTAGCAGTAGAGTCAGCTGGCTGTGGACGTGCGGCTTGTGCACGGGTGGTCACGAGAACCGGAGGAGAAACTTCATCACTCTCTTGAACCTCTGCTGGAACATACTCTAGAATAGGGTTACTTGGCACAGAGTTACACACCTGGGGTTTGTCCATGACGATCAGGTTGGTCGGTTGCAGGTCTTCTGCCAAGTCGTTGCCTAGGAGAAGTTGCACTCCAGGCATGGGAAAAGGTTTTTCCCTGACGGCGACTTGGACTTCCCCGTTCACGTAGGGACAATCCAGGTGGACTCTGGCGAGAGGGTATGGAGTGGTAGCAGTGAGGTCAGTGATGAAGACAGTTTCTCCGGTGTAGGTGATGTTGGGCACAGCCGACTTCAAGATGATCGATTGTAGAGCCGCTGTGTCCCTCAAGATCTTCAATTTGAAACGTCCCTCCGGATTTGAACCGTTGGCAGAGACAGTTCCAGTATACAGGTTGTTACTGAAAAGAGAAAGATCATTAACCTCAACACCAACATTCATCACAGGCTTACCGGACTTAGGAGGAGTTGGTTTGGGTTTTTGTTGGTCAGTGATTCCCTTGTATTGAGACTTACCACACTTGTCTATGGTATGTCCATAGAGTCTACAATACTTGCAGTACAGTTGTGAACCAGCTTGATCGGGGCTCACCTTCTCATAACTGTACCACGACTTCTTACTGGAGGATGGTTCGGGTGTCAGCCGGTGGATGAGGCTGTAAGTGTCAGCCGACTTAGCACACTTTAGGTAGTCGGTTTCTTCTTTATCTGCTAAGTAGAGGCGGACAGGAGGCGGCACACGTCTCAAGAATTCTTCAACAATCATCAGGTTGACGAGTTCTGTAAAAGTAGAGACATGTGCTGCTTCCAGCCATTTCATGAAATACCTCCGTTTCGTGTTAGCAAACTCGAGGAAGGTAGTGGTACTTGCCTTCAGGTGGTCACGGAATTTCCTTCTATAACTTTCGGTGGAAAGTAGGTAGGCGTCCAACACTGCTTGTTTCAGAGTGTGGTAGTCATTCTCAGACGCCAAAGTACTGAGTGTGACTGCAGCTCTACCTGTAAGATGGACTCTGAGAAGTGTGGCCCATTGGTCGACAGGCCAACTGAGTTGATTAGCAAGAGTTTCAAAGGTGGTGAAAAACACATCAACTTCTGCTTCTACAAAGGATGGCATTAACTTACTTGCATGTGATATATTAAAACTGACGGGAAGATTGGCAGTAGCTTGTTGGCGTTGAGTGAAGTGTGAAGTTTCCAAGGCGATTTCACGTTGACGACACTCTAGAGCCAGAGTCGCTTGTTGCTTGTCATGCTCGCGTTGCATCTCCAACTCGCGTTGTTTGGTTTCAAGCTGTACGCGTTCCCGCTCCTGGAGTGTTTCAAGCTGTACTCGTTCACGTTCACGGAGTAATGTGACCTCACGTTCGTGTTCTTCTCTCCTCAAAGCGGCCTCGCGTTCTCTGAGGGTGATTTCTCGTTCTTGTTCTCCTCTCCTCAAAGCAGCCTCGTGTTCTTGTTCGTCTCTCCTCAAAGCAGTTTCACGTTCTCTGAGGGTGATTTCTCGTTCTTGTTCTTCCCTACGTATGGCAGCTGCTTCTCTTTGCTGCTCACGCTCAATCTTGGCCAGCTCTAGTTTGAGTTTCATCGTTGCCAAATCAGTTTTATCTGCAATATAGTAAGTTTCAGAGTCTATCTTACCTTGCTCTAAATAGTAATCCAGCAACAGGTTGTGTAGGTCATTTTTGTTGGCCTGGTAGGGAACTTCTAGTTGATACTCATGTGCAAGAGTTTGTAATTCAGTCTTCTTGGCACGATTTAAAGTCCCTATTTCACCTGCTGGATTTGTACGGAAAGCTTGGACACGAAACATGGTGAAATTAGCAAATAAAGGTACACGAATATTCAATAGTGAATGTCAGAAACAGGACACGTGGCAACTGGTACCTATCCTGTGAGATCTTTAACAATTAAAGTTAAGTAAGAGATGTTAAATGATTAAATTAAATCAAGGGCGCAGGAAATCTTGTATCCGGTACTCATGTAAGAGGATAAGGGCAAGAAAATCCTACTAACAAATGAAACAGAGTTTCGAAAACAAATGAAACAGTTAAATGCTTCAAAAGTAAAATTGGTAGTCCAAGGATGTAGGCATACCTTGCCGAGTCTCTATAGGACATAAAGCAAGTTTTTCCTACTGAATTTAATATGATACTTACAGAATTAGCGAACTTTTGTGCTCTAAAAAGTAAGCTAATTCCCTACCGTTGTATGTATCATCATCTCTGACTGACGTGTAGGGGTGCGAGGTGTCAACTGGTGACGAGAACTGCTGCTGAGGTCCCAATTCAGCAACTAAAGTTCGAGCTAGAGGAACTATGGCCCTCTTTGTCCTCCTACAGTCAGATTGCAGAAGATTGGGTACTCTTGACCCGGGGCAGACCACAGTACCAGGGTACCAATATGATGATCTGTCAAAATGAGAAATATTCAAGGGACATAGATGGTAAACACGAGTAATAACACGGAGGGAGAGATGACCAATTAAGAGTATGACTGCGGCCTACAGTCACCACGTAATCCAAAGTTATCTCACCTTCACCATATGTTACTCTCGTAATGCACAATACACCGCACCTTATAAAAAATGAAATGGAATATGAAAAATAGTAAAGCTACGTTAACAAAGTTAAATACGCTTACCATAAATTACCACTTGGCACCAGTACCTGAGTGAAGCTCCTAGGACAGGCCCCCATATAACTTGTGACGGTAACGCGTTGGTGTTCGGCTGTTTAAGGCTAGGGGTATGGCCTCGTCACATAGTTATAAAAAAAAATAGAAAAACTGGAACTTCGTCTGTGGTAAGGTAAGGAGAAGACACACAAAACACAAGTAAATTTTAACAATGAAATTTTAATTACGTTAAATAAATCAAAACATGAAAAAATGGACAAACAAATTTGTATAATAAAATCAATCAATCAAAATAATGAGAATAATTAAATGACACAATGAAAAGTTACGTTAAGACAAAATAACAAGAAGTGCAATACAAAAATAAATGTGAGGTGCTGGAATATTGGCTTTAAGCTACCACCTCTCTCAGTATACGCTAACGTCTAGCCGGGAGGAGTGGTAACCGCGGAAGCACAGAATATTCTGAGGTCTGAGGTCGTGGCGACCCCAGACATCAAGTAGTATGGGGGGGCGAGTGCGGTTGCAGCCAGACCGGCGACCAATCAGCGGAGCCGGTAGTAAGACAGGTAGTTTGGCGGTTTGAGTCTGAGCAAGTGTCTCTGGCTGCATACGTTTTGCTCTCTGGCAAACCTTGCTGGTGTTGTTGTCGTTGTTGGACATTTCTTCCCTAGTAGTTTTATATAATTTCAACGACGTAATTGTGTAATTATATATATATATATATATATATATATATATATATATATATATATATATATATATATATATATATATATATATATATATATATATATATATGTCGTACCTAGTAGCCAGAACGCACTTTTTGGCCTACTATGCAAGGCCTGATTTTCCTAATAAGCCAAGTTTTCCTGAATTAATATATTTTCTTTATTTTTTTCTTATGAAATGATAAAGCTACCAATTTCATTATGTATGAGGTCAATTTTTTTTTAATGGAGTTAAAATTAACGTAGTTATATGACCGAACCTAACCAACCCTACCTAACCTAACCTATCTTTATAGGTTAGGTTAGGCTAGGTAGCCGAAAAAGTTAGGTTAGGTAGGTTAGGTTGTCGAAAAACAATTAATTCATGAAAACTTGGCTTATTAGGCAAATCGGGCCTTGCATAGTAGGCTGAGAAGTGTATTCTGGCTACTAGGTACGACATATATATATACACATATATATATGTGTATATATATGTGTATATACATATATATATGTATATATATATATTGGTGTATACTGGCAGCAGGTTTTCTTTCAAACATGTTTCATTGAATATGACCGCATATTCTGTATTTATTATTTTCTGGTTTAGGGCTTCTATCCCTCTAACTATTTTCTTAGCATCAGGGCTTAATTGGAATAGGAGTTCTCCAAAACTCAGTTTCGTACTTTTAAGGTGAAGAAAAGAAGTGATTTACTATAGAGTGTATTACACTTATTTGTATAATTTGCACGACGTTTCGAACCTCCATGGTTCATTCTCAAGTGAACAGATCTTACAATACTAAACTGTTCACTTTCTGTTCACTTGAGAATGAACCATGGAGGTTCGAAACGTCGTGCAAATTATACAAATAAGTGTAATACACTCTATAGTAAATCACTTCTTTTCTTCACCTTAAAAGTACGAAAATGAGTTTTGGAGAACTCCTATTCCAATTAAGCCCTGATTGGGGCCCATTCAGGCTTGTTCGCATATATATATATATATATATATATATATATATATATATATATATATATATATATATATATATATATATATATATATATATATATATATGTCGTACCTAGTAGCCAGAACGCACTTCTCAGCCTACTATGCAAGGCCCGATTTGCCTAACAAGCCAAGTTTTCATTAAATAATTGTTTTTCGACTACCTAACCTACCTAACCTAACCTAACCTAACTTTTTCAGCTACCTAACCTAACCTATAGAGATAGGTTAGGTTAGGTTAGGTTCGGTCATATATCTACGCTAATTTTAACTCCAATAAAAAAAAATTGACCTCATACATAATGAAATGGGTAGCTTTATCATTTCATAAGAAAAAAATTAGAAAAAATATATTAATTCAGGAAAACTTGGCTTATTAGGCAAATCGGGCCTTGAATAGTAGGCCAAAAAGTGAGTTCTGGCTACTAGGTACGACATATATATATATATATATATATATATATATATATATATATATATATATATATATATATATATATATATATATATATATATATATATATATATATATATATCTATATATATATATATATATATATATATATATATATCTATATATATATATATATATATATATATATATATATATATATATATATATATATATATATATACACACACATATATATACACATATATATACACATATATATACATATATATATATATATATATATATATATATATATATATATATATATATATATATATATATATATATATATATATATATATATATATATATATATGTGTGTGTGTGTGTGTGTGTATATATATATATATATACAATTATGACCGAAAAAGTAAGATTAATAATTCTAACACGAATTTTCTCAATATTTCTTATATTTCTTTTCACTGTTGATAGTAAATAAAAAATCAATTCTCCAAATTTCATTTTTATTTCTAGTCTGACGCAACACTTGAACACGTTTCGTAATAACTTATTACACTTTCAAAGACTTTAGTTGACAATCACACAACTATAACTTACAAACAGAGTTTAAACAGCTTTGATTTTATACCTGCATTTGGGTGAGGTGATGTGTTACAAGAGTTTTGGATGAGCTGAAAACAAACTTTCAACACAAGACAAAACACGAAACAATGGGTATAATATTTTGTAAGTTAATTTAAAGGGAAGAATGGAAGTAACTGCAGAGGGCCTATTGGCCCATATTTCTTGATGCTTCTATATTAGTGCGGAGTCATGAAGTGAGTAGAATATAGTTGTGCATTAATTTGCTGTTGATTGCTGGTGTCGACTTCTTAATGTGTAGTGCCTCGCAGATATCAAGCCGCCTGCTATCGCTTTATCTATCAATGATTTCCGTGGTTTTTGTTAAGACTTCTCTGGTGATGGTCTGGTAGTGGGAAGAGATTATACGTTCCTTAATGGAGCTCTGTTGCTTATGCATTGTTAATTGCCTGAAATTAGGCCCATATAGGCCCATACTTGCTTAAACCACTAGTGAAGGTTAACAATCTTTGGAACAACACCCACCAGTGGGCTTTGAACCCAGAAAGAACAACTACCTTCCAGTAGCTGCCATAACTAGTACGCCTTAACCCACTACACCACTCGGACCCTTAAATGAAGTAGAGATTTCGAGGTATATATACACCTCAAATATCCCCACTTCCCAAGGGCACCAGACTAGTGAGGGGTTACTATAAGTTTTTCATCAAGCCAGTGTTAATGTGGGAGAACTTGTGTAATGCTATAAGCCCATACTTGCTTAAACCACAAGTGAAGATTAACAGTCTTTGGAACAACACCCACCAGTGGGCCTCGAACCCAGAAAGCACAACTACCTTCCAGTAGCTGCCATAACTAGTACGCCTTAACCACTCAGACCCTTAAAAGAAGTAGAGATTTCGAGGTATATATACACCTCAAATATCCCCACTTCCCAAGGGCACCAGACTAGTGAGGGGTAACTATTCGTTTTTCATCAAACCACTGTTATTGCAGGAGAACTCATGTCCATGCTTAAACCACAAGTGAAGATTAACAATCTTTGGAACAACACCCACCAGTGGGCCTTGAACCCAGAAAACACAACTACCTTCCAGTAGCTGCCATAACTAGTACGCCTTAACCCACTACACCACTCAGACCCTTAAAACAAGTAGAGATTTCGAGGTATACATACACCTCAAATATCCCCACTTCCCAAGGGCAACAGACTAGTGAGGGGTTACTATACGTTTCTCATCAAGCCACTGTTAATGTGGGAGAACTGGTGTCCAAGCTATAAGGCCATACCTGCTAAAACCACAAGTGAAGACTACCAATCTTTGGAACAACACCCACCAGTGGGCCTCGAACCCAGAAAGCACAACTACCTTCCGGTAGCTGCCCTAACTAGTACACCTTAACCCACTACACCACTCAGACTCTTAAAAGAAGTAAATATTTCTAGGTATATATACACCTCAAATATCCCCACTTCCCAAGGGCACCAGACAAGTGATGGGTTATTATACGTTTTTCATCAAGCCACTGTTATTGTGGGAGAACTCGTGTCAATGCGTCAACCACAGGTGAAGATTAACAATGCAGGCGATGAGTCACAATAACGTGGCTGAAGTATGTTGACCAGACCACACACTAGAAATTGAAGGGACGACGACGTTTCGGTCCGTCCTGGACCATTCTCAAGTCGATTGTGATGAGGACAGGTAGGGACAGGCATTAAATAGGCAAGAGAGAGCTGAGGAGGAAAGTCAGGTGTAGGGGATAGTAGTAATGAGAACTGCAGCAGGCCTATTGGCCCATACGAGGCAGCTCCTATTATAACCACCGATGGAGATAGTAATAGGAATAAGAAGAGTATAGCAAGGGAGCGTAGAAGACAATGAACAGAAAAAGGGAGAAGAGAGAAAGAAAGGGAAAGAGAAAGAAAGAAATGGAAGGGGGAAAGCTTATGTTAAGTCACGTTTGTTAGAAAGATTAGAGCATTTGAGTATATACTGTGAAAGGGAAGAGTCCACAGCAACAAAGCCAGGACTCAAGTTCATGTTGGGTACATTGTTAATAAGAGCCGATTCTACAAGACGGCGTCTGTGTAGAGTAGAGGCAGGAAAGATTATTTTGGAGGAAGACCAATCAATGGGATGATTAGAATCCCTCACATGGCAGAAGAGAGCATTGTTAGTGTCTGCAGACATAACACTTCTCTTGTGTTCTTTAAGTCTGCCATTCAGTGTACGGCCAGTTTCGCCAAAGTATTGGAGAGGACAAGATGAACAATTCTGATTGTTAATCAGAAGATTAACAATCTTTGGAACAACACCCAAAAGTGGGCCTCGAACCCAGACAGCACAACTACCTTCCAGTAGCTGCCATAACTAGTACGCCTTAACCCACTACACCACTCAGACCTTTAAATAAGTAGAGATTTCGAGGTATATATACACCTCAAATATCCCCACTTCCCAAGGGCACCAGACTAGTGAGGGGGTTACTGTACAATTTTCATCAAGCTACTGTTAATGTGGGAGAACTCATGTCCATGCTATAAGCCCATACTTGCTTAAACCACAAGTGAAGATTAACAATCTTTGGAACAACACCCACCAGTGGGCCTCGAACCCAGAAAGTACAACTACCTTCCAGTAGCTGCCTTAACTAGTACGCCTTAACCCACTAGACCACTCAGACCCTTAAAAGAAGTAGAGATTTCGAGGTTTATATACCCCTCAAATATACCCTCTTCCCAAGGGCACCAGACTAGTGAGGGGTCACTATACGTTTTTCATCAGGCCACTGTTAATGTGGGAGAACTCGTGTCCGTGCTATATGGCCATACTTGGTAAAACCACAAGTGAAGACTACCAATCTTTGGAACAACACCCACCAGTGGGCCTCGAACCCAGAAAGCACAAGTACCTTCCAGTAGCTACCATAACTAGTAAGCCTTAACCCACTACACCACTCAAACCTTTAAAAGAAGTAGAGATTTTGAGGTATATATACACCTCAAATATCCCCACTTCCCAAGGGCACCAGACTAGTGAGGGGGTTACTATTTGTTTTTCATCAAACCACTGTTATTGCAGGAGAACTCATGTCCATGCTTAAACCACAAGTGAAGATTAACAATCTTTGGAACAACACCCACCAGTGGGCCTCGAACCCAGAAAGCACAACTACCTTCCAGCAGCTGCCATAACTAGTACGCCTTAACCCACTACACCACTCAGACCCTTAAAACAAGTAGAGATTTCGAGGTATATATACACCACAAACATCCCCACATCCCAAGGGCACCAGACTAGTGAGGGGTTACTATCTGTTTTTCATGAAGCCAATGGTAATGTGGGAAAACTCGTGCCCATGCTATAAGCCCATATTTGCATAAACCACAAGTGAAGATTAACAATCTTTGGAACAACACCAACCAGTGGGCCTCGAACCCAGAAAGCACAAATACCTTCCAGTAGCTGCCATAACTAACACTACACCATACAGCTACTACACGTAGCTGCCATAACTAACGCCTTAACACACTACACCACTCAGAACCTTAAAGGAAGTAGATATTTCGAGGTATATATACACCTCAAATATCCCTACTTCCCAAGGGCACCAGACTAGTGAGGGGTTATTATACGTTTTTCATCGAGCCACTGTTAATGTGGGAGAACTCGTGTCCTAGCTATAAGGCCATACTTGCTAAAACCACAAGTGAAGACTACTAATCTTTGGAACAACACCCACCAGTGGGCCTCGAACCCAGAAAGCACAACTACCTTCCAGTAGCTGCCATGACTAGCACGCCTTAACCCACTACACCACTCAGAAAGAAGCAGAGATTTCGAGGTATATATATACCTCAAATATCCCCACTTCCCAAGGGCACCAGACTAGTAAGGGGTTACTATATGTTTTTCATCAAGCCACTGTTAATGTAGGAGAACTGGTGTAATGCTATAAGCCCATACTTGCTTAAACCACAAGTGAAGATTAAAAATCTTTGGAAGAACACCCACCAGTGGGCCTCGAACCCAGAAAGCACAACTACCTTCCAGTAACTGCCATAACTAGTACACCTTAACCCACTACACCACTCAGACCCTTAAATGAAGTAGAGATTTCGAGGTATATATACACCTCAAATATCCCCACTTCCCAAGGGCACCAGACTAGTAAGGGGTTACTATATGTTTTTCATCAAGCCACTGTTAATGTAGGAGAACTGGTGTAATGCTATAAGCCCATTCTTGCTTAAACCACAAGTGAAGATTAACAATCTTTGGAACAACACCCACCAGTGGGCCTCAATCCCAGAAAGCACAACCACCTTCCAGTAGCTGCCTTAACTAGTACGCTTTAACCTACTAGACCACTCAGACCCTTAAAAGAAATAGAGATTTCGAGGTTTATATACCCCTCAAATATACCCTCTTCCCAAGGGCACCAGACTAGTGAGGGGTCACTATACGTTTTTCATCAAGCCACTGTTAATGTGGGAGAACTCGTGTCCAAGCTATAAGGCCATACTTGCTAAAACCAGAGGTGAAGACTACCAATCTTTGGAACAACACCCACCAGTGGGCCTCGAACCCAGAAAACACAACTACCTTCCTGTAGCTGCCCTAACTAGTACGCCTTAACCCAATACACCACTCAGACTCTTAAAAGAAGTAGATATTTCTAGGTATATATACACCTTAAATATCCCCACTTCCCAAGGGCACCAGACTAGTGAGGGGTTATTATACGTTTTTCATCAAGCCACTGTTATTGCGGGAGAACTCGTGTCCATGCTTAAACCACAGATGAAGATTAACAATCTTTGGAACAACACCCAATAGTGAGCTCGAACCCAGAAACCACAACTACCTTCCAGTAGCTGCCGTAACTAGTATGCCTTAACCCACTACACCTCTCAGACCTTTAAATGAAGTAGAGATTTCGAGGTATATATACACTTCAAATATCCCCACTTCCCAAGGGCACCAGACTAGTGAGGGGGTTACTGTACGTTTTTCATCAAGCCACTGTTAATGTGGGTGAACTCGTGTCCAAGCTATAAGGCCATACTTGCTAAAACCACAAGTGAAGACTACCAATCTTAGGAATAACACCCACCAGTGGGCCTCGAACCCAGAAAGCACAACTACCTTCCAGTAGCTGCCCTAACTAGTACGCTTTAACCCACTACACCACTCAGACTCTTAAAAGAAGTAGATATTTCTAGGTATATATACACCTCAAATATCCCCACTTCCCAAGGGCACCAGACTAGTAAGGGGTTACTATATGTTTTTCATCAAGCCACTGTTAATGTAGGAGAACTGGTGTAATGCTATAAGCCCATACTTGCTTAAACCACAAGTGAAGATTAAAAATCTTTGGAACAACACCCACCAGTGGGCCTCGAACCCAGAAAGCACAACTACCTTCCAGTAACTGCCATAACTAGTACACCTTAACCCACTACACCACTCAGACCCTTAAATGAAGTAGAGATTTCGATGTATATATATACCACAAACATCCCCACTTCCCAAGGGCACCAGACTAGTGAGGGGTTATTATACGTTTTTCATCAAGCCACTGTTATTGCGGGAGAACTCGTGTCCATGCTTAAACCACAGGTGAAGATTAACAATAATATGGAGCAACACCCACCAGTGGGCCTCGAACCCAGAAAGCACAACTACCTTCCAGTAACTGCCATAACTAGTACGCCTTAACCCACTACACCACTCAGACCTTTAAATGGAGTAGAGATTTCGAGGTATATATACACCTCAAATATCCCCACTTCCCAAGGGCACCAGACTAGTGAGGGGGTTACTATACGTTTTTCATCAAGCCACTGTTAATGTGGGAGAACTCGTGTCCATGCTATAAGCCCATACTTGTTTAAACCACAAGTAAAGATTAACAATCTTTGGAACAACACCCACCAGTGGGCCTCGAGCCCAGAAAGCTCAACTACCTTCAAGTAGCTGCCATAACTAGTACGCCTTAACCCACTACACAACTCAAACCTTTAAAAGAAGTAGAGATTTCGAGGTATATATACACCTCAAATATCCCCACTTCCCAAAGGCACCAGACTAGTTAGGGGTTACTATACATTTTTCTTCAAGCCAGTGTTAATGTGGGAGAACTCGTGTAATGTTATAAGCCCATATTTGCTTAAACCACAAGTGAAGATTAACAATCTTTAAACAACACCCACCAGTGGGCCTCAAACCCAGAAAGCACAACTACCTTCCAGTAGCTACCATAACTAGTACGCCTTAACCCACTACACCACTCAGACCCTTAATAGAAGTAGAGATTTCGAGGTATATATACACCTCAAATATCCCCACTTCCCAAGGGCACCAGACTAGTGAGGGGTAACTATTCGTTTTTCATCAAACCACTGTTATTGCAGGAGAACTCATGTCCATGTTTAAACCACAAGTGAAGATTAACAATCTTTGGAACAACACCCACCAGTGGGCCTTGAACCCAGAAAACACAACTACCTTCCAGTAGCTGCCATAACTAGTACGCCTTAACCCACTACACCACTCAGACCCTTAAAACAAGTAGAGATTTCGAGGTATACATACACCTCAAATATCCCCACTTCCCAAGGGCAACAGACTAGTGAGGGGTTACTATACGTTTCTCATCAAGCCACTGTTAATGTGGGAGAACTGGTGTCCAAGCTATAAGGCCATACCTGCTAAAACCACAAGTGAAGACTACCAATCTTTGGAACAACACCCACCAGTGGGCCTCGAACCCAGAAAGCACAACTACCTTCCTGTAGCTGCCCTAACTAGTACACCTTAACCCACTACACCACTCAGACTCTTAAAAGAAGTAAATACTTCTAGGTATATATACACCTCAAATATCCCCACTTCCCAAGGGCACCAGACTAGTGATGGGTTATTATACGTTTTTCATAAAGCCACTGTTATTGTGGGAGAACTCGTGTCAATGCGTCAACCACAGGTGAAGATTAACAATCTTTGGAACAACACCCAAAAGTGGGCCTCGAACCCAGAAAGCACAACTACCTTCCAGTAGCTGCCATAACTAGTACGCCTTAACCCACTACACCACTCAGACCTTTAAGTGAAGTAGAGATTTCGAGGTATATATACACCTCAAATATCCCCACTTCCCAAGGGCACCAGACTAGTGAGGGGTTACTATATGTTTTTCATCAAGCCACTGTTAATGTAGGAGAACTGGTATAATGCTATAAGCCCATTCTTGCTTAAACCACAAGTGAAGATTAACAATCTTTGGAACAACACCCACCAGTGGGCCTCGAACCCAGAAAGCACAACTACCTTCCAGTATCTGCCTTAACTAATACGCCTTAACCCACTAGACCACTCAGACCCTTAAAAGAAGTAGAGATTTCGAGGTTTATATACCCCTCAAATATACCCTCTTCCCAAGGGCACCAGACTAGTGAGGGGTCACTATACGTTTTTCATCAAGCCACTGTTAATGTGGGAGAACTCGTGTCCGTGCTATATGGCCATACTTGGTAAAACCACAAGTGAAGACTACCAATCTTTGGAACAACACCCACCAGTGGGCCTCGAACCCAGAAAGCACAAGTACCTTCCAGTAGCTACCATAACTAGTAAGCCTTAACCCACTACACCACTCAAACCTTTAAAAGAAGTAGAGATTTCGAGGTATATATACACCTCATATATCCCCACTTCCCAAGGGCACCAGACTAGTGAGGGGTTACTATTTGTTTTTCATCAAACCACTGTTATTGCAGGAGAACTCATGTCCATGCTTAAACCACAAGTGAAGATTAACAATCTTTGGAACAACACCCACCAGTGGGCCTCGAACCCAGAAAGCACAACTACCTTCCAGCAGCTGCCATAACTAGTACGCCTTAACCCAATACACCACTCAGACCCTTAAAACAAGTAGAGATTTCGAGGTATATATACACCACAAACATCCCCACATCCCAAGGGCACCAGACTAGTGAGGGGTTACTATCTGTTTTTCATGAAGCCACTGTTAATGTGGGAGAACTCGTGCCCATGCTATAAGCCCATATTTGCTTAAACCACAAGTGAAGATTAACAATCTTTGGAACAACACCAACCAGTGGGCCTCGAACTCAGAAAGCACAAATACCTTCCAGTAGCTGCCATAACTAGTATGCCTTAACACACTACACCACTCAGACCCTTAAAATAATTAGATATTTCGAATTATATATACACCTCAAATATCCCTACTTCCCAAGGGCACCAGACTAGTGAGGGGTTATTATACGTTTTTCATCGAGCCACTGTTAATGTGGGAGAACTCGTGTCCTAGCTATAAGGCCATACTTGCTAAAACCACAAGTGAAGACTACCAATCTTTGGAACAACACCCACCAGTGGGCCTCGAACCCAGAAAGCACAACTACCTTCCCGTAGCTGCCCTAACTAGTACGCCTTAACCCAACACACCACTCAGACTCTTAAAAGAAGTAGATATTTCTAGGTATATATACACCTTAAATATTCCCACTTCCCAAGGGCACCAGACTAGTGAGGGGTTATTATACGTTTTTCATCAAGCCACTGTTATTGCGGGAGAACTCGTGTCCATGCTTAAACCACAGATGAAGATTAACAATCTTTGGAACAACACCCAAAAGTGAGCTCGAACCCAGAAACCACAACTACCTTCCAGTAGCTGCCGTAACTAGTACGCCTTTACCCACTACACCACTCAGACCCTTAAAAGAAGTAGATATTTCGAGGTATATATATACACCTCAAATATCCCCACTTCCCAAAGGCACCAGACGAGTGAGGGTTTATTATTAGTTTTTCATCAAGCCACTGTTAATGTGGGAGAACTCGTGTCCATGCTATAAGGCCATTCTTGCAAAAACCACAAGTGAAGACTACCAATCTTTGGAATAACACCCACCAGTGGGCCTCGAACCCAGAAAGCACAACTACCTTCCAGTAGCTTCCCTAACTAGTACGCTTTAACCCACTACACCACTCAGACTCTTAAAAGAAGTAGATATTTCAAGGTATATATACACCTCAAATATCCCCACTTCCCAAGGGCACCAGACTAGTAAGGGGTTACTATATGTTTTTCATCAAGCCACTGTTAATGTAGGAGAACTGGTGTAATGCTATAAGCCCATACTTGCTTAAACCACAAGTGAAGATTAAAAATCTTTGGAACAACACCCACCAGTGGGCCTCGAACCCAGAAAGCACAACTACCTTCCAGTAACTGCCATAACTAGTACACCTTAACCCACTACACCACTCAGACCCTTAAATGAAAGAGATTTCGATGTATATATACACCACAAACATCCCCACTTCCCAAGGGCACCAGACTAGTGACGGGTTATTATACGTTTTTCATCAAGCCACTGTTATTGCGGGAGAACTCGTGTCCATGCTTAAACCACAGGTGAAGATTAACAATAATATGGAACAACACCCACCAGTGGGCCTCGAACCCAGAAAGCACAACTACCTTCCAGTAGCTGCCATAACTAGTACGCCTTTACCCACTACACCACTCACACCTTTAAATGGAGTAGAGATTTCGAGGTATATATACACCTCAAATATCCCCACTTCCCAAGGGCACCAGACTAGTGAGGGGGTTACTATACGTTTTTCATCAAGCCACTGTTAATGTGGGAGAACTCGTGACCATACTATAAGCCCATACTTGTTTAAACCAAAAGTAAAGATTAACAATCTTTGGAACAACACCCACCAGTGGGCCTCGAGCCCAGAAAGCTCAACTACCTTCAAGTAGCTGCCATAACTAGTACGCCTTAACCCACTACACCACTCAAACCTTTAAAAGAAGTAGAGATTTCGAGGTATATATACACCTCAAATATCCCCACTTCCCAAAGGCACCAGACTAGTTAGGGGTTACTATACATTTTTCTTCAAGCCAGTGTTAATGTGGGAGAACTCGTGTAATGCTATAAGCCCATATTTGCTTAAACCACAAGTGAAGATTAACAATCTTTGGAACAACACCCACCAGTGGGCCTCGAACCCAGAAAGCACAACTACCTTCCAGTAGCTACCATAACTAGTACGCCTTAACTCACTACACCACTCAGACCCTTAATAGAAGTAGAGATTTCGAGGTATATATACACCTCAAATATCCCCACTTCCCAAGGGCACCAGACTAGTGAGGGGTAACTATTCGTTTTTCATCAAACCACTGTTATTGCAGGAGAACTCATGTCCATGCTTAAACCACAAGTGAAGATTAACAATCATTGGAACAACACCCACCAGTGGGCCTCGAACCCAGAAAACACAACTACCTTCCAGTAGCTGCCATAACTAGTACGCCTTAACCCACTACACCACTCAAACCCTTAAAACAAGTAGAGATTTCGAGGTATACATACACCTGAAATATCCCCACTTCCCAAGGGCAACAGACTCGGGAGGGGTTATTATACGTTTTTCATCAAGCTACTGTTATTGCAGGAGAACTCGTGTCCATGCTTAAACCACAGGTGAAGATTAACAATAATATGGAACACCCACCAGTGGGCCTCGAACCCAGAAAGCACAACTACCTTCCAGTAACTGCAATAACTAGTATGCCTTACCCACTACACCACTCAAACCCTTAAATGAAGTAGAGATTTCGAGGTATATATTCATTTCAAATATCGCCACTTCCCAAGGGCACCAGACTAGTGAGGGGTTATTATACGTTTTTCATCAAGCCACTGTTATTGTGGGAGAACTCGTGTCAATGCGTCAACCACAGATGAAGATTAACAATCTTTGGAACAACACCCAAAAGTGGGCCTCGAACCCAGAAAGCACAACTACCTTCCGGTAGCTGCCCTAACTAGTACACCTTAACCCACTACACCACTCAGACTCTTAAAAGAAGTAAATATTTCTAGGTATATATACACCTCAAATATCCCCACTTCCCAAGGACCCCAGACTAGTGATGGGTTATTATACGTTTTTCATCAAGCCACTGTTATTGTGGGAGAACTCGTGTCAATGCGTCAACCACAGATGAAGATTAACAATCTTTGGAACAACACCCAAAAGTGGGCCTCGAACCCAGAAAGCACAACTACCTTCCAGTAGCTGCCATAACTAGTACGCCTTAACCCACTACACCACTCAGACCTTTAAATGAAGTAGAGATTTCGAGGTATATATACACCTCAAAAATCCCCACTTTCCAAGGGCACCAGACTAGTTAGGGGGTTACTGTACGTTTTTCATCAAGCTACTGTTAATGTGGGAGAACTCGTGTCCATGCTATAAGCCCATACTTGCTTAAACCACAAGTGAAGATTAACAATCTTTGGAACAACACCCACCAGTGGGCCTCGAACCCAGAAAGCACAACTACCTTCCAGCAGCTGCCATAACTAGTATGCCTTAACCCACTACACCACTCAGACTCTTAAAAGAAGTAGAGATTTCGAGGTATATATACACCTCAAATATCCCCACTTCCCAAGGGCACCAGACTAGTGAGGGGTTATTATACGTTTTTCATCAAGCTACTGTTATTGCAGGAGAACTCGTGTCCATGCTTAAACCACAGGTGAAGATTAACAATAATATGGAACACCCACCAGTGGGCCTCGAACCCAGAAAGCACAACTACCTTCCAGTAACTGCAATAACTAGTATGCCTTAACCCACTACACCACTCAAACCCTTAAATGAAGTAGAGATTTCAATGTATATATACACCACAAACATCCCCACTTCCCAAGGGCACCAGACTAGTGAGGGGTTACTATATGTTTTTCATCAAGCCACTGTTAATGTGGGAGAACTGGTGTAATGCTATAAGCCTATTTTTGCTTAAACCACAAGTGAAGATTAACAATCTTTGGAACAACACCCACCAGTGGGCCTCGAACCCAGAAAGCACAACTACCTTCCAGTAACTTCCATAACTAGTACACCTTAACCCACTACACCACTCAGACCCTTAAATGAAGGAGAGATTTCAATGTATATATACACCACAAACATCCCCACTTCCCAAGGGCACCAGACTAGTGAGGGGTTATTATACGTTTTTCATCAAGCCACTGTTATTGCAGGAGAACTCGTGTCCATGCTTAAACCACAGGTGAAGATTAACAATAATATGGAACAACACCCACCAGTGGGCCTCGAACCCAGAAAGCACAACTACCTTCCAGTAACTGCAATAACTAGTACGCCTTAACCCACTACACCACTCAAACCCTTAAATGAAGTAGAGATTTTGAGTTATATATTCACTTCAAATATCGCCACTTCCCAAGGGCACCAGACTAGTGAGGGGTTACTATACATTTTTCATCAAGCCACTGTTATTGCGGGAGAACTCACATCCATGCTTAAACCACAAGTGAAGATTAACAATCTTTGGAACAACACCCACCGGTTGGCTTCGAACCCAGAGAGCACAACTACCTTCCAGTAGCTGCCATAACTAGTATGCCTTAACACACTACACTACTCAGACCCTTAAAAGAAGTAGATATTTCGAGGTATATATACACCTCAAATATCCCTACTTCCCAAGGGCACCAGACTAGTGAGGGGTTATTATACGTTTTTCATCGAGCCACTGTTAGTGTGGGAGAACTCGTGTCCTAGCTATAAGGCCATACTTGCTAAAACCACAAGTGAAGACTACCAATCTTTGGAACAACACCCACCAGTGGGCCTCGAACCCAGAAAGCACAACTACCTTCCAGTAGCTGCCATGAATAGCACGCCTTAACCCACTGCACCACTCAGACCCTTAAATGAAGTAGACATTTCGAGGTATATACACACCTCAAATATCCCCACTTCCCAAGGGCATCAGACTAGTGAGGGGTTATTATACGTTTTTCATCAAGCCACTGTTAATGTGGGAGAACTCGTGTCCAAGCTATAAGGCCATACTTGCTAAAACCACAAGTGAAGACTACCAATATTTGGAACAACACCCACCAGTGGGCCTCGAACCCAGAAAGCACAACTACCTTCCAGTAACTGCAATAACTAGTACGCCTTAACCCACTACACCACTCAAACCCTTAAATGAAGTAGAGATTTCGAGGTATATATTCACTTCAAATATCGCCACTTCCCAAGGGCATCAGACTAGTGAGGGGTTACTATACATTTTTCATCAAGCCACTGTTATTGCGGGAGAACTCACATCTATGCTTAAACCACAAGTGAAGATTAACAATCTTTGGAACAACACTCACCAGTTGGCTTCGAACCCAGAGAGCACAACTACCTTCCAGTAGCTGCCATAACTAGTATGCCTTAACACACTACACTACTCAGACCCTTAAAAGAAGTAGATATTAGGAGGTATATATACACCTCAAATATCCCCACTTCCTAAGGGCACCAGACCAGTGAGGGGTTACTATACGTTTTTCATCAAGCCACTGTTAATGTGGGTGAACTCGTGTCCATGCTATAAGCCCATACTTGCTTAATCCACAAGTAAAGATTAACAATCTTTGGAACAACACCCACCAGTGGGAGTCGAACCCAGAAAGCACAACTACCTTCCAGTAGCTGCCATAACTAGTACCCTTAACCCACAACACCACTCAGACCCATAAAAGAAATAAAGATTTCGAGGTATATATACACCTCAAATATCCCCACTTCCCAAGGGCACCAGACCAGTGAGGGGCTACTATACGTTTTTCATCAAGCCACTGTTAATGTGGGAGAACTGGTGTAATGCTATAAGCCCATACTTCCTTAAACCACAAGTGAAGATTAACAATCTTTGGAACAACACCCACCAGTGGGAGTCGAACCCAGAAAGCACAACTACCTTCCAGTAGCTGCCATAACTAGTACACCTTAACCCACTACACCACTCAGACCCTTAAATGAAGTAGATTTAACGAGGTATATATACAGCTGAAATATCCCCACTTCCCAAGGGCACCAGACTAGTGAGGGGTTATTATACGTTTTTCATAAAGCCACAGTTAATGTGGTAGAACTCGTGTCCATGCTATTAGGCCATACTTGCTAAAACCACAAGTGAAGACTACCAATCTTTGGAACAACACACACCAGTGGACCTCGAACCCAGAAAGCACAACTACCTTCCAGTAGCTACCATAATTAGTAAGCCTTAACCCACTACACCACTCAGACCCTTAAAAGAAGTAGAGATTTAGAGGTATATATACACCTCAAATATCCCCACTTTCCAAGGGCACCAGACTAGTGAGGGGTTACTATACGCTTTTCATCAAGGCAGTGTTAATGTGGGAGAACGCGTGTCCTTGCTATATGCCCATACTTGTTTAAACCACAAGTGAAGATTAACAATCTTTGGAACAACACCCACCAGTGGGCCTCGAACCAAGAAAGCACAACTACCTTCCAGTAGCTGCCCTAAAAAGTACTCCTTAACCTACTACACCACTCAGACCCTTAAAAGAAGTAAATATTTCTAGGTATATATACACCTCAAATATCCCCACTTCCCATGGGCACCAGACCAGTGAGGGGTTACTATACGTTTTTCATCAAGCCACTGTTAATGTGGGTGTACTCGCGTCCATGCTATAAGCCCATACTTGCTTAAACCACAAGTAAAGATTAACAATCTTTGGAACAACACCCACCAGTGGGCCTCGAACCCAGAAAGCTCAACTACCTTCCAGTAGCTGCCATAACTAGTACCCTTAACCCACTACACCACTCAGACCCTTAAAAGAAGTAAAGATTTCGAGGTATATATATATACACCGCAAATATCCCCACTTCCCAAGGGCACCAGACCAGTGAGGGGTTACTATACGTTTTTCATCAAGCCACTGTTAATGTGGGAGAACTGGTGTAATGCTATAAGCCCATACTTGCTTAAACCACAAGTGAAGATTAACAATCTTTGGAACAACACCCACCTGTGGGCCTCAAACCCAGAAAGCACAACTACCTTCCAGTAGCTGCCATAACTAGTACACCTTAACCCACTACACCACTCAGACCCTTAAATGAAGTAGATATAACGAGGTATATATACAGCTGAAATATCCCCACTTCCCAAGGGCACCAGACTAGTGAGGGGTTATTATACATTTTTCATAAAGCCACTGTTAATGTGGGAGAACTCGTGTCCATGCTATAAGGCTATACTTGCTAAAACCACAAGTGAAGACTACCAATCTTTGGAACAACACACACCAGTGGGCCTCGAACCCAGAAAGCACAACTACCTTCCAGTAGCTACCATGACTAGTACGCCTTAACCCAATACACCACTCAGACCCTTAAAAGAAGTAGAGATTTCGAGGTATATATACACCTCAAATATTCCCACTTCCCAAGGGCACCAGACTAATGAGGGGTTACTATACGTTTTTCATCAAGCCACTGTTATTGCGGGAGAACTCGTGTCCATGCTTAAACCACAAGTGAAGATTTACAATCTTTGGAATAACACACACCAGTGGGCCTCGAACCCAGAAAGCACAACTACCTTCCAGTAGCTGCCATAACTATTACGCCTTAACCCACTACACCACTCAGAACTTCAAAAGAAATAGAGATTTCGAAATATACATACACCTCAAATATCCCCACTTCCCAAGGGCACCAGACTAGTGAGGGGTTACTATACGTTTTTCATCAAGCCAGTGTTAATGTGCGAGAACTCGTGTCCTTGCTATAAGCCCATACTTGTTTAAACCACAAGTGAAGATTAACAATATTTGGAACAACACCCACTAGTGGGCCTCGAACCCAGAAAGCACAACTACCTTCCAGTAGCTGCCATAACTAATATGCCTTAACCCACTGCACCACTCAGACCCTTAAAAGAAGTAGACATTTCGAGGTATATATTCACCCCAAATATCCCCACTTCCCAAGGGTAATAGACCAGTGAGGGGTTACTATACATTTTTCATCAAGCCACTGTTAATGTGGGAGAACACATGTCCATGCAATAAGCCCATACTTGCTAAAACAACAAGTGAAGATTAAAAATCTTTGGAACAACACCCACCAGTGGGCCTCGAACCCAGAAAGCACAACTACCTTCCAGTAGCTGCCATAACTAGTATGCCTTAACCCACTACACCACTCAGACCCTTAAAAGAAGTAGATATTTCGAGGTATATATACACCTCAAATATCCCTACTTCCCAAGGGCACCAGACTAGTGAGGGGTTATTATACGTTTTTCATCAAGCCACTGTTAATGTGAGAGAACTCTTGTCCAAGCTATAAGGCCATACTTGCTAAAACCACAAGTGAAGACTACCAATCTTTGGAACAACACCCACCAGTGGGCCTCGAACCCAGAAAGCACAACTACCTTCCAGTAGCTGCCATAACTAGTACGCCTTAACCCACTACACCACTCAGACCCTTAAAAGAAGTAGAGATTTTGAGGTATATATACACCTCAAATATCCCCACTTCCCAAGGGCAACAGACTAGTGAGGGGTTACTATACGTTTTTCATCAAGCCAATGTTAATGTGGGAAAACTCGTGTCCATGCTATAAGCCTATATTTGCTTAAACCACAAGTGAAGATTAACAATCTTTGGAACAACACCAATCAGTGGGCCTCAAACCCAGAAAGCACAACTACCTTCCAGTAGCTGCCATAACTATTACGCCTTAACCCACTACACTACTCAAACCCTTAAAAGAAATAAATATTTCGAGGTATATATACACCTCAAATATGCCCACTTCCCAAGGGCACCAGACTAGTGAGGGGTTAATATACGTTTTTCATCAAGCCACTGTTAATGTGGGAGAACTCGTGTCCATTCAATAAGCCCATACCTGCTAAACAACAAGTGAAGATTAACAATCTTTGGAACAACACCCACCAGGAGGCCTCGAACCCGGAAAGCACAACTACCTTCCAGTAACTGCCATAACTAGTACGCCTTAACCCACTACACCACTCAAACCCTTAAATGAAGTAGAGATTTCGAGGTATATATACACTTCAAATATCGCCACTTTCCAAGGGCACCAGACTAGTGAGGGGTTACTATACATTTTTCATCAAGCCACTGTTATTGCGGGAGAACTCATATCCATGCTTAAACTACAAGTGAAGATTAGCAATCTTTGGAACAACACCCACCAGTTGGCTTCAAACCCAGAAAGCACAACTACCTTCCAGTACCTGCCATAACTAGTACGCCTTAACCCACTACACCACTCAAAACCTTAAATGAAGTAGAGATTTCGAGGTATATATACACCTCAAATATCCCCACTTCCCATGGGCACCAGACCAGTGAGGAGTTACTATACGTTTTTCATCAAGCCACTGTTAATGTGGGTGTACTCGCGTCCATGCTATAAGCCCATACTTGCTTAAACCACAAGTAAAGATTAACAATCTTTGGAACAACACCCACCAGTGGGCCTCGAACCCAGAAAGCTCAACTACCTTCCAGTAGCTGCCATAACTAGTACCCTTAACCCACTACACCACTCAGACCCTTAAAAGAAGCAAAGATTTCGAGGTATATATATATACACTGCAAATATCCCCACTTCCCAAGGGCACCAGACCAGTGAGGGGTTACTATACGTTTTTCATCAAGCCACTGTTAATGTGGGAGAACTGGTGTAATGCTATAAGCCCATACTTGCTTAAACCACAAGTGAAGATTAACAATCTTTGGAACAACACCCACTTTTGGGCCTCAAACCCAGAAAGCACAACTACCTTCCAGTAGCTGCCATAACTAGTACACCTTAACACACTACACCACTCAGACCCTTAAATGAAGTAGATATAACGAGGTATATATACAGCTGAAATATCCCCACTTCCCAAGGGCACCAGACTAGTGAGGGGTTATTATACATTTTTCATAAAGCCACTGTTAATGTGGGAGAACTCGTGTCCATGCTATAAGGCTATACTTGCTAAAACCACAAGTGAAGACTACCAATCTTTGGAACAACACACACCAGTGGGCCTCGAACCCAGAAAGCACAACTACCTTCCAGTAGCTACCATGACTAGTACGCCTTAACCCAATACACCACTCAGACCCTTAAAAGAAGTAGAGATTTCGAGGTATATATACACCTCAAATATTCCCACTTCCCAAGGGCACCAGACTAATGAGGGGTTACTATACGTTTTTCATCAAGCCACTGTTATTGCGGGAGAACTCGTGTCCATGCTTAAACCACAAGTGAAGATTTACAATCTTTGGAATAACACCCACCAGTGAGCCTCGAACCCAGAAAGCACAACTACCTTCCAGTAGCTGCCATAACTATTACGCCTTAACCCACTACACCACTCAGAACTTCAAAAGAAATAGAGATTTCGAAATATACATACACCTCAAATATCCCCACTTCCCAAGGGCACCAGACTAGTGAGGGGTTACTATACGTTTTTCATCAAGCCAGTGTTAATGTGCGAGAACTCGTGTCCTTGCTATAAGCCCATACTTGTTTAAACCACAAGTGAAGATTAACAATATTTGGAACAACACCCACTAGTGGGCCTCGAACCCAGAAAGCACAACTACCTTCCAGTAGCTGCCATAACTAATATGCCTTAACCCACTGCACCACTCAGACCCTTAAAAGAAGTAGACATTTCGAGGTATATATTCACCCCAAATATCCCCACTTCCCAAGAGTAATAGACCAGTGAGGGGTTACTATACATTTTTCATCAAGCCACTGTTAATGTGGGAGAACACATGTCCATGCAATAAGCCCATACTTGCTAAAACAACAAGTGAAGATTAAAAATCTTTGGAACAACACCCACCAGTGGGCCTCGAACCCAGAAAGCACAACTACCTTCCAGTAGCTGCCATAACTAGTATGCCTTAACCCACTACACCACTCAGACCCTTAAAAGAAGTAGATATTTCGAGGTATATATACACCTCAAATATCCCTACTTCCCAAGGGCACCAGACTAGTGAGGGGTTATTATACGTTTTTCATCAAGCCACTGTTAATGTGAGAGAACTCTTGTCCAAGCTATAAGGCCATACTTGCTAAAACCACAAGTGAAGACTACCAATCTTTGGAACAACACCCACCAGTGGGCCTCGAACCCAGAAAGCACAACTACCTTCCAGTAGCTGCCATAACTAGTACGCCTTAACCCACTACACCACTCAGACCCTTAAAAGAAGTAGAGATTTTGAGGTATATATACACCTCAAATATCCCCACTTCCCAAGGGCAACAGACTAGTGAGGGGTTACTATACGTTTTTCATCAAGCCAATGTTTATGTGGGAAAACTCGTGTCCATGCTATAAGCCTATATTTGCTTAAACCACAAGTGAAGATTAACAATCTTTGGAACAACACCCACCAGTGGGCCTCGAACCCAGAAAGCACAACTACCTTCCAGTAGCTGCCATAACTAGTATGCCTTAACCCACTACACCACTCAGACCCTTAAAAGAAGTAGAGATTTCGAGGTATATATACACCTCAAATATTCCCGCTTCCCAAGGGCACCAGACTAATGAGGGGTTACTATACGTTTTTCATCAAGCCACTGTTATTACGGGAGAACTCGTGTCCATGCTTAAACCACAAGTGAAGATTTACAATCTTTGGAATAACACCCACCAGTGAGCCTCGAACCCAGAAAGCACAACTACCTTCCAGTAGCTGCCATAACTATTACGCCTTAACCCACTACACCACTCAGAACTTCAAAAGAAATAGAGATTTCGAAATATACATACACCTCAAATATCCCCACTTCCCAAGGGCACCAGACTAGTGAGGGGTTACTATACGTTTTTCATCAAGCCAGTGTTAATGTGCGAGAACTCGTGTCCTTGCTATAAGCCCATACTTGTTTAAACCACAAGTGAAGATTAACAATATTTGGAACAACACCCACTAGTGGGCCTCGAACCCAGAAAGCACAACTACCTTCCAGTAGCTGCCATAACTAATATGCCTTAACCCACTGCACCACTCAGACCCTTAAAAGAAGTAGACATTTCGAGGTATATATTCACCCCAAATATCCCCACTTCCCAAGGGTAATAGACCAGTGAGGGGTTACTATACATTTTTCATCAAGCCACTGTTAATGTGGGAGAACACATGTCCATGCAATAAGCCCATACTTGCTAAAACAACAAGTGAAGATTAAAAATCTTTGGAACAACACCCACCAGTGGGCCTCGAACCCAGAAAGCACAACTACCTTCCAGTAGCTGCCATAACTAGTATGCCTTAACCCACTACACCACTCAGACCCTTAAAAGAAGTAGATATTTCGAGGTATATATACACCTCAAATATCCCTACTTCCCAAGGGCACCAGACTAGTGAGGGGTTATTATACGTTTTTCATCAAGCCACTGTTAATGTGAGAGAACTCTTGTCCAAGCTATAAGGCCATACTTGCTAAAACCACAAGTGAAGACTACCAATCTTTGGAACAACACCCACCAGTGGGCCTCGAACCCAGAAAGCACAACTACCTTCCAGTAGCTGCCATAACTAGTACGCCTTAACCCACTACACCACTCAGACCCTTAAAAGAAGTAGAGATTTTGAGGTATATATACACCTCAAATATCCCCACTTCCCAAGGGCAACAGACTAGTGAGGGGTTACTATACGTTTTTCATCAAGCCAATGTTAATGTGGGAAAACTCGTGTCCATGCTATAAGCCTATATTTGCTTAAACCACAAGTGAAGATTAACAATCTTTGGAACAACACCAATCAGTGGGCCTCAAACCCAGAAAGCACAACTACCTTCCAGTAGCTGCCATAACTATTACGCCTTAACCCACTACACTACTCAAACCCTTAAAAGAAATAAATATTTCGAGGTATATATACACCTCAAATATGCCTACTTCCAAAGGGCACCAGACTAGTGAGGGGTTAATATACGTTTTTCATCAAGCCACTGTTAATGTGGGAGAACTCGTGTCCATTCAATAAGCCCATACCTGCTAAACAACAAGTGAAGATTAACAATCTTTGGAACAACACCCACCAGGAGGCCTCGAACCCGGAAAGCACAACTACCTTCCAGTAACTGCCATAACTAGTACGCCTTAACCCACTACACCACTCAAACCCTTAAATGAAGTAGAGATTTCGAGGTATATATACACTTCAAATATCGCCACTTTCCAAGGGCACCAGACTAGTGAGGGGTTACTATACATTTTTCATCAAGCCACTGTTATTGCGGGAGAACTCATATCCATGCTTAAACTACAAGTGAAGATTAGCAATCTTTGGAACAACACCCACCAGTTGGCTTCAAACCCAGAAAGCACAACTACCTTCCAGTACCTGCCATAACTAGTACGCCTTAACCCACTACACCACTCAAAACCTTAAATGAAGTAGAGATTTCGAGGTATATATACACCTCAAATATCCCCACTTCCCATGGGCACCAGACCAGTGAGGGGTTACTATACGTTTTTCATCAAGCCACTGTTAATGTGGGTGTACTCGCGTCCATGCTATAAGCCCATACTTGCTTAAACCACAAGTAAAGATTAACAATCTTTGGAACAACACCCACCAGTGGGCCTCGAACCCAGAAAGCTCAACTACCTTCCAGTAGCTGCCATAACTAGTACCCTTAACCCACTACACCACTCAGACCCTTAAAAGAAGTAAAGATTTCGAGGTATATATATATACACCGCAAATATCCCCACTTCCCAAGGGCACCAGACCAGTGAGGGGTTACTATACGTTTTTCATCAAGCCACTGTTAATGTGGGAGAACTGGTGTAATGCTATAAGCCCATACTTGCTTAAACCACAAGTGAAGATTAACAATCTTTGGAACAACACCCACTTTGGGCCTCAAACCCAGAAAGCACAACTACCTTCCAGTAGCTGCCATAACTAGTACACCTTAACACACTACACCACTCAGACCCTTAAATGAAGTAGATATAACGAGGTATATATACAGCTGAAATATCCCCACTTCCCAAGGGCACCAGACTAGTGAGGGGTTATTATACATTTTTCATAAAGCCACTGTTAATGTGGGAGAACTCGTGTCCATGCTATAAGGCTATACTTGCTAAAACCACAAGTGAAGACTACCAATCTTTGGAACAACACACACCAGTGGGCCTCGAACCCAGAAAGCACAACTACCTTCCAGTAGCTACCATGACTAGTACGCCTTAACCCAATACACCACTCAGACCTTTAAAAGAAGTAGAGATTTCGAGGTATATATACACCTCAAATATTCCCACTTCCCAAGGGCACCAGACTAATGAGGGGTTACTATACGTTTTTCATCAAGCCACTGTTATTGCGGGAGAACTCGTGTCCATGCTTAAACCACAAGTGAAGATTTACAATCTTTGGAATAACACCCACCAGTGAGCCTCGAACCCAGAAAGCACAACTACCTTCCAGTAGCTGCCATAACTATTACGCCTTAACCCACTACACCACTCAGAACTTCAAAAGAAATAGAGATTTCGAAATATACATACACCTCAAATATCCCCACTTCCCAAGGGCACCAGACTAGTGAGGGGTTACTATACGTTTTTCATCAAGCCAGTGTTAATGTGCGAGAACTCGTGTCCTTGCTATAAGCCCATACTTGTTTAAACCACAAGTGAAGATTAACAATATTTGGAACAACACCCACTAGTGGGCCTCGAACCCAGAAAGCACAACTACCTTCCAGTAGCTGCCATAACTAATATGCCTTAACCCACTGCACCACTCAGACCCTTAAAAGAAGTAGACATTTCGAGGTATATATTCACCCCAAATATCCCCACTTCCCAAGGGTAATAGACCAGTGAGGGGTTACTATACATTTTTCATCAAGCCACTGTTAATGTGGGAGAACACATGTCCATGCAATAAGCCCATACTTGCTAAAACAACAAGTGAAGATTAAAAATCTTTGGAACAACACCCACCAGTGGGCCTCGAACCCAGAAAGCACAACTACCTTCCAGTAGCTGCCATAACTAGTATGCCTTAACCCACTACACCACTCAGACCCTTAAAAGAAGTAGATATTTCGAGGTATATATACACCTCAAATATCCCTACTTCCCAAGGGCACCAGACTAGTGAGGGGTTATTATACGTTTTTCATCAAGCCACTGTTAATGTGAGAGAACTCTTGTCCAAGCTATAAGGCCATACTTGCTAAAACCACAAGTGAAGACTACCAATCTTTGGAACAACACCCACCAGTGGGCCTCGAACCCAGAAAGCACAACTACCTTCCAGTAGCTGCCATAACTAGTACGCCTTAACCCACTACACCACTCAGACCCTTAAAAGAAGTAGAGATTTTGAGGTATATATACACCTCAAATATCCCCACTTCCCAAGGGCAACAGACTAGTGAGGGGTTACTATACGTTTTTCATCAAGCCAATGTTAATGTGGGAAAACTCGTGTCCATGCTATAAGCCTATATTTGCTTAAACCACAAGTGAAGATTAACAATCTTTGGAACAACACCAATCAGTGGGCCTCAAACCCAGAAAGCACAACTACCTTCCAGTAGCTGCCATAACTATTACGCCTTAACCCACTACACTACTCAAACCCTTAAAAGAAATAAATATTTCGAGGTATATATACACCTCAAATATGCCTACTTCCAAGGGCACCAGACTAGTGAGGGGTTAATATACGTTTTTCATCAAGCCACTGTTAATGTGGGAGAACTCGTGTCCATTCAATAAGCCCATACCTGCTAAACAACAAGTGAAGATTAACAATCTTTGGAACAACACCCACCAGGAGGCCTCGAACCCGGAAAGCACAACTACCTTCCAGTAACTGCCATAACTAGTACGCCTTAACCCACTACACCACTCAAACCCTTAAATGAAGTAGAGATTTCGAGGTATATATACACTTCAAATATCGCCACTTTCCAAGGGCACCAGACTAGTGAGGGGTTACTATACATTTTTCATCAAGCCACTGTTATTGCGGGAGAACTCATATCCATGCTTAAACTACAAGTGAAGATTAGCAATCTTTGGAACAACACCCACCAGTTGGCTTCAAACCCAGAAAGCACAACTACCTTCCAGTACCTGCCATAACTAGTACGCCTTAACCCACTACACCACTCAAAACCTTAAATGAAGTAGAGATTTCGAGGTATATATACACCTCAAATATCCCCACTTCCCATGGGCACCAGACCAGTGAGGGGTTACTATACGTTTTTCATCAAGCCACTGTTAATGTGGGTGTACTCGCGTCCATGCTATAAGCCCATACTTGCTTAAACCACAAGTAAAGATTAACAATCTTTGGAACAACACCCACCAGTGGGCCTCGAACCCAGAAAGCTCAACTACCTTCCAGTAGCTGCCATAACTAGTACCCTTAACCCACTACACCACTCAGACCCTTAAAAGAAGTAAAGATTTCGAGGTATATATATATACACCGCAAATATCCCCACTTCCCAAGGGCACCAGACCAGTGAGGGGTTACTATACGTTTTTCATCAAGCCACTGTTAATGTGGGAGAACTGGTGTAATGCTATAAGCCCATACTTGCTTAAACCACAAGTGAAGATTAACAATCTTTGGAACAACACCCACTTTTGGGCCTCAAACCCAGAAAGCACAACTACCTTCCAGTAGCTGCCATAACTAGTACACCTTAACACACTACACCACTCAGACCCTTAAATGAAGTAGATATAACGAGGTATATATACAGCTGAAATATCCCCACTTCCCAAGGGCACCAGACTAGTGAGGGGTTATTATACATTTTTCATAAAGCCACTGTTAATGTGGGAGAACTCGTGTCCATGCTATAAGGCTATACTTGCTAAAACCACAAGTGAAGACTACCAATCTTTGGAACAACACACACCAGTGGGCCTCGAACCCAGAAAGCACAACTACCTTCCAGTAGCTACCATGACTAGTACGCCTTAACCCAATACACCACTCAGACCTTTAAAAGAAGTAGAGATTTCGAGGTATATATACACCTCAAATATTCCCACTTCCCAAGGGCACCAGACTAATGAGGGGTTACTATACGTTTTTCATCAAGCCACTGTTATTGCGGGAGAACTCGTGTCCATGCTTAAACCACAAGTGAAGATTTACAATCTTTGGAATAACACCCACCAGTGAGCCTCGAACCCAGAAAGCACAACTACCTTCCAGTAGCTGCCATAACTATTACGCCTTAACCCACTACACCACTCAGAACTTCAAAAGAAATAGAGATTTCGAAATATACATACACCTCAAATATCCCCACTTCCCAAGGGCACCAGACTAGTGAGGGGTTACTATACGTTTTTCATCAAGCCAGTGTTAATGTGCGAGAACTCGTGTCCTTGCTATAAGCCCATACTTGTTTAAACCACAAGTGAAGATTAACAATATTTGGAACAACACCCACTAGTGGGCCTCGAACCCAGAAAGCACAACTACCTTCCAGTAGCTGCCATAACTAATATGCCTTAACCCACTGCACCACTCAGACCCTTAAAAGAAGTAGACATTTCGAGGTATATATTCACCCCAAATATCCCCACTTCCCAAGGGTAATAGACCAGTGAGGGGTTACTATACATTTTTCATCAAGCCACTGTTAATGTGGGAGAACACATGTCCATGCAATAAGCCCATACTTGCTAAAACAACAAGTGAAGATTAAAAATCTTTGGAACAACACCCACCAGTGGGCCTCGAACCCAGAAAGCACAACTACCTTCCAGTAGCTGCCATAACTAGTATGCCTTAACCCACTACACCACTCAGACCCTTAAAAGAAGTAGATATTTCGAGGTATATATACACCTCAAATATCCCTACTTCCCAAGGGCACCAGACTAGTGAGGGGTTATTATACGTTTTTCATCAAGCCACTGTTAATGTGAGAGAACTCTTGTCCAAGCTATAAGGCCATACTTGCTAAAACCACAAGTGAAGACTACCAATCTTTGGAACAACACCCACCAGTGGGCCTCGAACCCAGAAAGCACAACTACCTTCCAGTAGCTGCCATAACTAGTACGCCTTAACCCACTACACCACTCAGACCCTTAAAAGAAGTAGAGATTTTGAGGTATATATACACCTCAAATATCCCCACTTCCCAAGGGCAACAGACTAGTGAGGGGTTACTATACGTTTTTCATCAAGCCAATGTTAATGTGGGAAAACTCGTGTCCATGCTATAAGCCTATATTTGCTTAAACCACAAGTGAAGATTAACAATCTTTGGAACAACACCAATCAGTGGGCCTCAAACCCAGAAAGCACAACTACCTTCCAGTAGCTGCCATAACTATTACGCCTTAACCCACTACACTACTCAAACCCTTAAAAGAAATAAATATTTCGAGGTATATATACACCTCAAATATGCCTACTTCCCAAGGGCACCAGACTAGTGAGGGGTTAATATACGTTTTTCATCAAGCCACTGTTAATGTGGGAGAACTCGTGTCCATTCAATAAGCCCATACCTGCTAAACAACAAGTGAAGATTAACAATCTTTGGAACAACACCCACCAGGAGGCCTCGAACCCGGAAACCACAACTACCTTCCAGTAACTGCCATAACTAGTACGCCTTAACCCACTACACCACTCAAACCCTTAAATGAAGTAGAGATTTCGAGGTATATATACACTTCAAATATCGCCACTTTCCAAGGGCACCAGACTAGTGAGGGGTTACTATACATTTTTCATCAAGCCACTGTTATTGCGGGAGAACTCATATCCATGCTTAAACTACAAGTGAAGATTAGCAATCTTTGGAACAACACCCACCAGTTGGCTTCAAACCCAGAAAGCACAACTACCTTCCAGTACCTGCCATAACTAGTACGCCTTAACCCACTACACCACTCAAAACCTTAAATGAAGTAGAGATTTCGAGGTATATATACACCTCAAATATCCCCACTTCCCATGGGCACCAGACCAGTGAGGGGTTACTATACGTTTTTCATCAAGCCACTGTTAATGTGGGTGTACTCGCGTCCATGCTATAAGCCCATACTTGCTTAAACCACAAGTAAAGATTAACAATCTTTGGAACAACACCCACCAGTGGGCCTCGAACCCAGAAAGCTCAACTACCTTCCAGTAGCTGCCATAACTAGTACCCTTAACCCACTACACCACTCAGACCCTTAAAAGAAGTAAAGATTTCGAGGTATATATATATACACCGCAAATATCCCCACTTCCCAAGGGCACCAGACCAGTGAGGGGTTACTATACGTTTTTCATCAAGCCACTGTTAATGTGGGAGAACTGGTGTAATGCTATAAGCCCATACTTGCTTAAACCACAAGTGAAGATTAACAATCTTTGGAACAACACCCACTTTTGGGCCTCAAACCCAGAAAGCACAACTACCTTCCAGTAGCTGCCATAACTAGTACACCTTAACACACTACACCACTCAGACCCTTAAATGAAGTAGATATAACGAGGTATATATACAGCTGAAATATCCCCACTTCCCAAGGGCACCAGACTAGTGAGGGGTTATTATACATTTTTCATAAAGCCACTGTTAATGTGGGAGAACTCGTGTCCATGCTATAAGGCTATACTTGCTAAAACCACAAGTGAAGACTACCAATCTTTGGAACAACACACACCAGTGGGCCTCGAACCCAGAAAGCACAACTACCTTCCAGTAGCTACCATGACTAGTACGCCTTAACCCAATACACCACTCAGACCCTTAAAAGAAGTAGAGATTTCGAGGTATATATACACCTCAAATATTCCCACTTCCCAAGGGCACCAGACTAATGAGGGGTTACTATACGTTTTTCATCAAGCCACTGTTATTGCGGGAGAACTCATGTCCATGCTTAAACCACAAGTGAAGATTTACAATCTTTGGAATAACACCCACCAGTGAGCCTCGAACCCAGAAAGCACAACTACCTTCCAGTAGCTGCCATAACTATTACGCCTTAACCCACTACACCACTCAGAACTTCAAAAGAAATAGAGATTTCGAAATATACATACACCTCAAATATCCCCACTTCCCAAGGGCACCAGACTAGTGAGGGGTTACTATACGTTTTTCATCAAGCCAGTGTTAATGTGCGAGAACTCGTGTCCTTGCTATAAGCCCATACTTGTTTAAACCACAAGTGAAGATTAACAATATTTGGAACAACACCCACTAGTGGGCCTCGAACCCAGAAAGCACAACTACCTTCCAGTAGCTGCCATAACTAATATGCCTTAACCCACTGCACCACTCAGACCCTTAAAAGAAGTAGACATTTCGAGGAATATATTCACCCCAAATATCCCCACTTCCCAAGGGTAATAGACCAGTGAGGGGTTACTATACATTTTTCATCAAGCCACTGTTAATGTGGGAGAACACATGTCCATGCAATAAGCCCATACTTGCTAAAACAACAAGTGAAGATTAAAAATCTTTGGAACAACACCCACCAGTGGGCCTCGAACCCAGAAAGCACAACTACCTTCCAGTAGCTGCCATAACTAGTATGCCTTAACCCACTACACCACTCAGACCCTTAAAAGAAGTAGATATTTCGAGGTATATATACACCTCAAATATCCCTACTTCCCAAGGGCACCAGACTAGTGAGGGGTTATTATACGTTTTTCATCAAGCCACTGTTAATGTGAGAGAACTCTTGTCCAAGCTATAAGGCCATACTTGCTAAAACCACAAGTGAAGACTACCAATCTTTGGAACAACACCCACCAGTGGGCCTCGAACCCAGAAAGCACAACTACCTTCCAGTAGCTGCCATAACTAGTACGCCTTAACCCACTACACCACTCAGACCCTTAAAAGAAGTAGAGATTTTGAGGTATATATACACCTCAAATATCCCCACTTCCCAAGGGCAACAGACTAGTGAGGGGTTACTATACGTTTTTCATCAAGCCAATGTTAATGTGGGAAAACTCGTGTCCATGCTATAAGCCTATATTTGCTTAAACCACAAGTGAAGATTAACAATCTTTGGAACAACACCAATCAGTGGGCCTCAAACCCAGAAAGCACAACTACCTTCCAGTAGCTGCCATAACTATTACGCCTTAACCCACTACACTACTCCAACCCTTAAAAGAAATAAATATTTCGAGGTATATATACACCTCAAATATGCCTACTTCCAAAGGGCACCAGACTAGTGAGGGGTTAATATACGTTTTTCATCAAGCCACTGTTAATGTGGGAGAACTCGTGTCCATTCAATAAGCCCATACCTGCTAAACAACAAGTGAAGATTAACAATCTTTGGAACAACACCCACCAGGAGGCCTCGAACCCGGAAAGCACAACTACCTTCCAGTAACTGCCATAACTAGTACGCCTTAACCCACTACACCACTCAAACCATTAAATGAAGTAGAGATTTCGAGGTATATATACACTTCAAATATCGCCACTTTCCAAGGGCACCAGACTAGTGAGGGGTTACTATACATTTTTCATCAAGCCACTGTTATTGCGGGAGAACTCATATCCATGCTTAAACTACAAGTGAAGATTAGCAATCTTTGGAACAACACCCACCAGTTGGCTTCAAACCCAGAAAGCACAACTACCTTCCAGTACCTGCCATAACTAGTACGCCTTAACCCACTACACCACTCAAAACCTTAAATGAAGTAGAGATTTCGAGGTATATATACACCTCAAATATCCCCACTTCCCATGGGCACCAGACCAGTGAGGGGTTACTATACGTTTTTCATCAAGCCACTGTTAATGTGGGTGTACTCGCGTCCATGCTATAAGCCCATACTTGCTTAAACCACAAGTAAAGATTAACAATCTTTGGAACAACACCCACCAGTGGGCCTCGAACCCAGAAAGCTCAACTACCTTCCAGTAGCTGCCATAACTAGTACCCTTAACCCACTACACCACTCAGACCCTTAAAAGAAGTAAAGATTTCGAGGTATATATATATACACCGCAAATATCCCCACTTCCCAAGGGCACCAGACCAGTGAGGGGTTACTATACGTTTTTCATCAAGCCACTGTTAATGTGGGAGAACTGGTGTAATGCTATAAGCCCATACTTGCTTAAACCACAAGTGAAGATTAACAATCTTTGGAACAACACCCACTTTTGGGCCTCAAACCCAGAAAGCATAACTACCTTCCAGTAGCTGCCATAACTAGTACACCTTAACACACTACACCACTCAGACCCTTAAATGTAGTAGATATAACGAGGTATATATACAGCTGAAATATCCCCACTTCCCAAGGGCACCAGACTAGTGAGGGGTTATTATACATTTTTCATAAAGCCACTGTTAATGTGGGAGAACTCGTGTCCATGCTATAAGGCTATACTTGCTAAAACCACAAGTGAAGACTACCAATCTTTGGAACAACACACACCAGTGGGCCTCGAACCCAGAAAGCACAACTACCTTCCAGTAGCTACCATGACTAGTACGCCTTAACCCAATACACCACTCAGACCCTTAAAAGAAGTAGAGATTTCGAGGTATATATACACCTCAAATATTCCCACTTCCCAAGGGCACCAGACTAATGAGGGGTTACTATACGTTTTTCATCAAGCCACTGTTATTGCGGGAGAACTCATGTCCATGCTTAAACCACAAGTGAAGATTTACAATCTTTGGAATAACACCCACCAGTGAGCCTCGAACCCAGAAAGCACAACTACCTTCCAGTAGCTGCCATAACTATTACGCCTTAACCCACTACACCACTCAGAACTTCAAAAGAAATAGAGATTTCGAAATATACATACACCTCAAATATCCCCACTTCCCAAGGGCACCAGACTAGTGAGGGGTTACTATACGTTTTTCATCAAGCCAGTGTTAATGTGCGAGAACTCGTGTCCTTGCTATAAGCCCATACTTGTTTAAACCACAAGTGAAGATTAACAATATTTGGAACAACACCCACTAGTGGGCCTCGAACCCAGAAAGCACAACTACCTTCCAGTAGCTGCCATAACTAATATGCCTTAACCCACTGCACCACTCAGACCCTTAAAAGAAGTAGACATTTCGAGGTATATATTCACCCCAAATATCCCCACTTCCCAAGGGTAATAGACCAGTGAGGGGTTACTATACATTTTTCATCAAGCCACTGTTAATGTGGGAGAACACATGTCCATGCAATAAGCCCATACTTGCTAAAACA
Organism: Procambarus clarkii; assembly: GCF_040958095.1. Lineage (NCBI taxonomy): Eukaryota > Metazoa > Arthropoda > Malacostraca > Decapoda > Cambaridae > Procambarus > Procambarus clarkii. The sequence continues at coordinate 206,417 of NC_091203.1, forward strand.
ACAAGTGAAGATTAAAAATCTTTGGAACAACACCCACCAGTGGGCCTCGAACCCAGAAAGCACAACTACCTTCCAGTAGCTGCCATAACTAGTATGCCTTAACCCACTACACCACTCAGACCCTTAAAAGAAGTAGATATTTCGAGGTATATATACACCTCAAATATCCCTACTTCCCAAGGGCACCAGACTAGTGAGGGGTTATTATACGTTTTTCATCAAGCCACTGTTAATGTGAGAGAACTCTTGTCCAAGCTATAAGGCCATACTTGCTAAAACCACAAGTGAAGACTACCAATCTTTGGAACAACACCCACCAGTGGGCCTCGAACCCAGAAAGCACAACTACCTTCCAGTAGCTGCCATAACTAGTACGCCTTAACCCACTACACCACTCAGACCCTTAAAAGAAGTAGAGATTTTGAGGTATATATACACCTCAAATATCCCCACTTCCCAAGGGCAACAGACTAGTGAGGGGTTACTATACGTTTTTCATCAAGCCAATGTTAATGTGGGAAAACTCGTGTCCATGCTATAAGCCTATATTTGCTTAAACCACAAGTGAAGATTAACAATCTTTGGAACAACACCAATCAGTGGGCCTCAAACCCAGAAAGCACAACTACCTTCCAGTAGCTGCCATAACTATTACGCCTTAACCCACTACACTACTCCAACCCTTAAAAGAAATAAATATTTCGAGGTATATATACACCTCAAATATGCCTACTTCCAAAGGGCACCAGACTAGTGAGGGGTTAATATACGTTTTTCATCAAGCCACTGTTAATGTGGGAGAACTCGTGTCCATTCAATAAGCCCATACCTGCTAAACAACAAGTGAAGATTAACAATCTTTGGAACAACACCCACCAGGAGGCCTCGAACCCGGAAAGCACAACTACCTTCCAGTAACTGCCATAACTAGTACGCCTTAACCCACTACACCACTCAAACCATTAAATGAAGTAGAGATTTCGAGGTATATATACACTTCAAATATCGCCACTTTCCAAGGGCACCAGACTAGTGAGGGGTTACTATACATTTTTCATCAAGCCACTGTTATTGCGGGAGAACTCATATCCATGCTTAAACTACAAGTGAAGATTAGCAATCTTTGGAACAACACCCACCAGTTGGCTTCAAACCCAGAAAGCACAACTACCTTCCAGTACCTGCCATAACTAGTACGCCTTAACCCACTACACCACTCAAAACCTTAAATGAAGTAGAGATTTCGAGGTATATATACACCTCAAATATCCCCACTTCCCATGGGCACCAGACCAGTGAGGGGTTACTATACGTTTTTCATCAAGCCACTGTTAATGTGGGTGTACTCGCGTCCATGCTATAAGCCCATACTTGCTTAAACCACAAGTAAAGATTAACAATCTTTGGAACAACACCCACCAGTGGGCCTCGAACCCAGAAAGCTCAACTACCTTCCAGTAGCTGCCATAACTAGTACCCTTAACCCACTACACCACTCAGACCCTTAAAAGAAGTAAAGATTTCGAGGTATATATATATACACCGCAAATATCCCCACTTCCCAAGGGCACCAGACCAGTGAGGGGTTACTATACGTTTTTCATCAAGCCACTGTTAATGTGGGAGAACTGGTGTAATGCTATAAGCCCATACTTGCTTAAACCACAAGTGAAGATTAACAATCTTTGGAACAACACCCACTTTTGGGCCTCAAACCCAGAAAGCATAACTACCTTCCAGTAGCTGCCATAACTAGTACACCTTAACACACTACACCACTCAGACCCTTAAATGAAGTAGATATAACGAGGTATATATACAGCTGAAATATCCCCACTTCCCAAGGGCACCAGACTAGTGAGGGGTTATTATACATTTTTCATAAAGCCACTGTTAATGTGGGAGAACTCGTGTCCATGCTATAAGGCTATACTTGCTAAAACCACAAGTGAAGACTACCAATCTTTGGAACAACACACACCAGTGGGCCTCGAACCCAGAAAGCACAACTACCTTCCAGTAGCTACCATGACTAGTACGCCTTAACCCAATACACCACTCAGACCCTTAAAAGAAGTAGAGATTTCGAGGTATATATACACCTCAAATATTCCCACTTCCCAAGGGCACCAGACTAATGAGGGGTTACTATACGTTTTTCATCAAGCCACTATTATTGCGGGAGAACTCGTGTCCATGCTTAAACCACAAGTGAAGATTTACAATCTTTGGAATAATACCCACCAGTGAGCCTCGAACCCAGAAAGCACAACTACCTTCCAGTAGCTGCAATAACTATTACGCCTTAACCCACTACACCACTCAGAACTTCAAAAGAAATAGAGATTTCGAAATATATATACACCTCAAATATCCCCACTTCCCAAGGGCACCAGACTAGTGAGGGGTTACTATACGTTTTTCATCAAGCCAGTGTTAATGTGCGAGAACTCGTGTTCTTGCTATAAGCCCATACTTGTTTAAACCACAAGTGAAGATTAACAATATTTGGAACAACACCCACTAGTGGGCCTCGAACCCAGAAAGCACAACTACCTTCCAGTAGCTGCCATAACTAATATGCCTTAACCCACTGCACCACTCAGACCCTTAAAAGAAGTAGACATTTCGAGGTATATATTCACCCCAAATATCCCCACTTCCCAAGGGTAATAGACCAGTGAGGGGTTACTATACATTTTTCATCAAGCCACTGTTAATGTGGGAGAACACATGTCCATGCAATAAGCCCATACTTGCTAAAACAACAAGTGAAGATTAAAAATCTTTGGAACAACACCCACCAGTGGGCCTCGAACCCAGAAAGCACAACTACCTTCCAGTAGCTGCCATAACTAGTATGCCTTAACCCACTACACCACTCAGACCCTTAAAAGAAGTAGATATTTCGAGGTATATATACACCTCAAATATCCCTACTTCCCAAGGGCACCAGACTAGTGAGGGGTTATTATACGTTTTTCATCAAGCCACTGTTAATGTGAGAGAACTCTTGTCCAAGCTATAAGGCCATACTTGCTAAAACCACAAGTGAAGACTACCAATCTTTGGAACAACACCCACCAGTGGGCCTCGAACCCAGAAAGCACAACTACCTTCCAGTAGCTGCCATAACTAGTACGCCTTAACCCACTACACCACTCAGACCCTTAAAAGAAGTAGAGATTTTGAGGTATATATACACCTCAAATATCCCCACTTCCCAAGGGCAACAGACTAGTGAGGGGTTACTATACGTTTTTCATCAAGCCAATGTTAATGTGGGAAAACTCGTGTCCATGCTATAAGCCTATATTTGCTTAAACCACAAGTGAAGATTAACAATCTTTGGAACAACACCAATCAGTGGGCCTCAAACCCAGAAAGCACAACTACCTTCCAGTAGCTGCCATAACTATTACGCCTTAACCCACTACGCTACTCAAACCCTTAAAAGAAATAAATATTTCAAGGTATATATACACCTCAAATATCCCCACTTCCCAAGGGCACCAGACTAGTGAGGGGTTAATATACGTTTTTCATCAAGCCACTGTTAATGTGGGAGAACTCGTGTCCATTCAATAAGCCCATACCTGCTAAACAACAAGTGAAGATTAACAATCTTTGGAACAACACCCACCAGGAGGCCTCGAACCCGGAAAGCACAACTACCTTCCAGTAACTGCCATAACTAGTACGCCTTAACCCACTACACTACTCAAACCCTTAAATGAAGTAGAGATTTCAAGGTATATATACACTTCAAATATCGCCACTTTCCAAGGGCACCAGACTAGTGAGGGGTTACTATACATTTTTCATCAAGCCACTGTTATTGCGGGAGAACTCATATCCATGCTTAAACTACAAGTGAAGATTAGCAATCTTTGGAACAACACCCACCAGTTGGCTTCAAACCCAGAAAGCACAACTACCTTCCAGTACCTGCCATAACTAGTACGCCTTAACCCACTACACCACTCAAAACCTTAAATGAAGTAGAGATTTCGAGGTATATATACACCTCAAATATCCCCACTTCCCATGGGCACCAGACCAGTGAGGGGTTACTATACGTTTTTCATCAAGCCACTGTTAATGTGGGTGTACTCGCGTCCATGCTATAAGCCCATACTTGCTTAAACCACAAGTAAAGATTAACAATCTTTGGAACAACACCCACCAGTGGGCCTCGAACCCAGAAAGCTCAACTACCTTCCAGTAGCTGCCATAACTAGTACCCTTAACCCACTACACCACTCAGACCCTTAAAAGAAGTAAAGATTTCGAGGTATATATATATACATCGCAAATATCCCCACTTCCCAAGGGCACCAGACCAGTGAGGGGTTACTATACGTTTTTCATCAAGCCACTGTTAATGTGGGAGAACTGGTGTAATGCTATAAGCCCATACTTGCTTAAACCACAAGTGAAGATTAACAATCTTTGGAACAACACCCACCTGTGGGCCTCAAACCCAGAAAGCACAACTACCTTCCAGTAGCTGCCATAACTAGTACACCTTAACCCACTACACCACTCAGACCCTTAAATGAAGTATATATAACGAGGTATATATACAGCTGAAATATCCCCACTTCCCAAGGGCACCAGACTAGTGAGGGGTTATTATACATTTTTCATAAAGCCACTGTTAATGTGGGAGAACTCGTGTCCATGCTATAAGGCTATACTTGCTAAAACCACAAGTGAAGACTACCAATCTTTGGAACAACACACACCAGTGGGCCTCGAACCCAGAAAGCACAACTACCTTCCAGTAGCTACCATGACTAGTACGCCTTAACCCAATACACCACTCAGACCCTTAAAAGAAGTAGAGATTTCGAGGTATATATACACCTCAAATATTCCCACTTCCCAAGGGCACCAGACTAATGAGGGGTTTCTATACGTTTTTCATCAAGCCACTGTTATTGTGGGAGAACTCGTGTCCATGCTTAAACCACAAGTGAAGATTTACAATCTTTGGAATAACACCCACCAGTGAGCCTCGAACCCAGAAAGCACAACTACCTTCCAGTAGCTGCCATAACTATTACGCCTTAACCCACTACACCACTCAGAACTTCAAAAGAAATAGAGATTTCGAAATATATAAACACCTCAAATATCCCCACTTCCCAAGGGCACCAGACTAGTGAGGGGCTACTATACGTTTTTCATCACGCCAGTGTTAATGTGCGAGAACTCGTGTCCTTGCTATAAGCCCATACTTGTTTAAACCACAAGTGAAGATTAACAATATTTGGAACAACACCCACTAGTGGGCCTCGAACCCAGAAAGCACAACTACCTTCTAGTAGCTGCCATAACTAATATGCCTTAACCCACTGCACCACTCAGACCCTTAAAAGAAGTAGACATTTCGAGGTATATATTCACCCCAAATATCCCCACTTCCCAAGGGCAATAGACCAGTGAGGGGTTACTATACATTTTTCATCAAGCCACTGTTAATGTGGGAGAACACGTGTCCATGCAATAAGCCCATACTTGCTAAAACAACAAGTGAAGATTAAAAATCTTTGGAACAACACCCACCATTGGGCCTCGAACCCAGAAAGCACAACTACCTTCCAGTAGCTGCCATAACTAGTATGCCTTAACCCACTACACCACTCAGACCCTTAAAAGAAGTAGATATTTCGAGGTATATATACACCTCGTAAAGCTTTTTGTGTATAGCTTTTTGTGTATAGCAGGTGTATATATACACCTGCGTAAAGCTTTTGATACTGTCAACCACCATAACCTTCTTCTTAAATTACATCATTATGGAGTCAGAGGACACTCCCTACAATACCTCGAGTCCTACCTTACTGACAGGCTCCAATATGTTGCTGTGAATAATACAATTTCTCCCAAGGGCACCAGACTAGTGAGGGGTTACTATACGTTTTTCATCAAGCCAGTGTTAATGTGCGAGAACTCGTGTTCTCGCTACCCATCAACATTGGTGTTCCTCAGGGCAGCATACTTGGCCCTCTCCTCTTTCTCATCTACATTAATGACCTTCCAAATGCCTCCCAACACCTCAAACCAATTCTATTTGCTGACGACACAACCTTCATTTACTCCACTCCTGACCCTCTTGCTCTAAATGCCACAGTAAATACTGAGCTAAATAAAGTCCATCTTTGGCTAACTGCCAACAAACTCACCCTTAACATTGACAAAACTTTCTATATTCTGTTTGGCAATAAATCCTCTAGTCATATAAATCTCAAAATAAACAATACCCAAATTTGTAACAAATTAGATGGCAAATTCCTTGGCATTCTCATTGACCACAAGCTGAATTTCCAGGGACACATTCTAAATATATCAAAAAAAGTTTCAAAAACTGTGGGCATTCTTTCTAAGATCAGATATTATGTACCACGCCCTGCCCTGGTGACTCTCTATTACTCCCTTATCTATCCTTATCTCAACTATGGTATTTGTGCTTGGGGTTCTACTACCCAAAATCACTTACGTCCTCTAATTACCCAACACAAAGCTGCTATTAGAACAATATCCAACTCTGGCCCCAGACATCACTCGGTACCCCTACTCAAATCTCTGAATATGTTAGATATTAAGTCACTGCACATTCTCTCATGTGTATTATACATATATAAAACGCTAAACTATAATGCCAATCCTGATCTTAAAAGCTTCATAGAAGGTTGTAACAGAACCCATGAGCACCACACCAGAAATAAGTACAGTTTTGATATTCCTAGAGTACGTCTTAATCAAACTAGAAATGCTCTGCAAATCAAGGGGCCCAGAATGTGGAATGACCTTCCCAACCATGTTAAAGACTGTACCTCGCTCAACCAGTTTAAGATAAAAACTAAACACTACCTAATATATTCCCTGTAATCTACCTCACTCCTCTATTGTCAACCCATGTCTGTTATTTTCTTTTTTTTTCATTTTCTTTTTTTTAATCAACACTGTTTGTCAACCTATTGTATTTGTGCTGCTTTTTCAGTCATGTTCCCCCTTTTTTTATCTTTATTTGTATTTGTTCTCAACACTTTTTATTCTTTATGCTCAATTAGTATTAAGTTCTAGATATTAATGTTTTCTTGCCCGAAACGCATTGCGTAATAGTGGCTTTAGGCATTGTATGTACTAGCTCTATCTATATATCAATCCATTAATGTAACATCACTTGTATGTATATACCTTACCTGAATAAACATCTGAATCTGAATCTGAATCTGAATCTGAACCTCAAATATCCCTACTTCCCAAGGGCACCAGAGTAGTGAGGGGGTATTATACGTTTTTCATCAAGCCACTGTTAATGTGAGAGAACTCTTGTCCAAGCTATAAGGCCATACTTGCTAAAACCACAAGTGAAGACTACCAATCTTTGGAACAACACCCACCAGTGGGCCTCGAACCCAGAAAGCACAACTACCTTCCAGTAGCTGCCATAACTAGTACGCCTTAACCCACTACACCACTCAGACCCTTAAAAGAAGTAGAGATTTTGAGGTATATATACACCTCAAATATCCCCACTTCCCAAGGGCAACAGACTAGTGAGGGGTTACTATACGTTTTTCATCAAGCCAATGTTAATGTGGGAAAACTCGTGTCCATGCTATAAGCCTATATTTGCTTAAACCACAAGTGAAGATTAACAATCTTTGGAACAACACCAATCAGTGGGCCTCAAACCCAGAAAGCACAACTACCTTCCAGTAGCTGCCATAACTATTACGCCTTAACCCACTACACTACTCAAACCCTTAAAAGAAATAAATATTTCGAGGTATATATACACCTCAAATATCCCTACTTCCCAAGGGCACCAGACTAGTGAGGGGTTAATATACGTTTTTCATCAAGCCACTGTTAATGTGGGAGAACTCGTGTCCATTCAATAAGCCCATACCTGCTAAACAACAAGTGAAGATTAACAATCTTTGGAACAACACCCACCAGGAGGCCTCGAACCCGGAAAGCACAACTACCTTCCAGTAACTGCCATAACTAGTACGCCTTAACCCACTACACCACTCAAACCCTTAAATGAAGTAGAGATTTCGAGGTATATATACCCTTCAAATATCGCCACTTTCCATGGGCACCAGACTAGTGAGGGGTTACTATACATTTTTCATCAAGCCACTGTTATTGCGGGAGAACTCATATCCATGCTTAAACCACAAGTGAAGATTAGCAATCTTTGGAACAACACCCACCAGTTGGCTTCAAACCCAGAAAGCACAACTACCTTCCAGTACCTGCCATAACTAGTACGCCTTAACCCACTACACCACTCAGACCTTTACAAGAAGTAGAGATTTCGAGGTATATATACACCTCAAATATCCCCACTTCCCATGGGCACCAGACCAGTGAGGGGTTACTATACGTTTTTCATCAAGCCACTGTTAATGTGGGTGTACTCGTGTCGATGCTATAAGCCCATACTTGCTTAAACCACAAGTAAAGATTAACAATCTTTGGAACAACACCCACCAGTGGGCCTCGAACCCAGAAAGCTCAACTGCCTTCCAGTAGCTGCCATAATTAGTACCCTTAACCCACTACACCACTCAGACCCTTAAAAGAAGTAAAGATTTCGAGGTATATATATACACCGCAAATATCCCCACTTCCCAAGGGCACCAGACCAGTGAGGGGTTACTATACGTTTTTCATCAAGCCACTGTTAATGTGGGAGAACTGGTGTAATGCTATAAGCCCATACTTGCTTAAACCACAAATGAAGATTAACAATCTTTGGAACAACACCCACCTGTGGGCCTCGAACCCAGAAAGCACAACTACCTTCCAGTAGCTGCCTTAACTAGTACACCTTAACCCACTACACCACTCAGACCCTTAAATGAAGTAGATATAACGAGGTATATATACAGCTGAAATATCCCCACATCCCAAGGGCACCAGACTAGTGAGGGGTTATTATTCGTTTTTCATAAAGCCACTGTTAATGTGGGAGAACTCGTGTCCATGCTATAAGGGTGTCCATGCTATAAGGCTATACTTGCTAAAACCACAAGTGAAGACTACCAATCTTTGGAACAACACACACCAGTGGGCCTCGAACCCAGAAAGCACAACTACCTTCCAGCAGCTACCATGACTAGTACGCCTTTTACCCAATACACCACTCAGACCCTTAAAAGAAGTAGAGATTTCGAGGTATATATACACCTCAAATATTCCCACTTCCCAAGGGCACCAGACTAATGAGGGGTTACTATACGTTTTTCATCAAGCCACTGTTATTGCGGGAGAACTCGTGTCCATGCTTAAACCACAAGTGAAGATTTACAATCTTTGGAATAACACCCACCAGTGAGCCTTGAACCCAGAAAGCACAACTACCTTCCAGTAGCTGCCATAACTATTACGCCTTAACCCACTACACCACTCAGAACTTTAAAAGAAATAGAGATTTCGAAATATATATACACCTCAAATATCCCCACTTCCCAAGGGCACCAGACTAGTGAGGGGTTACTATACGTTTTTCATCAAGCCAGTGTTAATGTGCGAGAACTCGTGTCCTTGCTATAAGCCCATACTTGTTTAAACCACAAGTGAAGATTAACAATCTTTGGAACAACACCCATTAGTGGGCCTCGAACCCAGAAAGCACAACTGCCTTCCAGTAGCTGCCATAACTAATATGCCTTAACCCACTGCACCACTCTGACCCTTAAAAGAAGTAGACATTTCGAGGTATATATACACCCCAAATATCCCCACTTCCCAAGGGCAACAGACCAGTGAGAGGTTACTATACTATTTTCATCAAGCCACTGTTAATGTGGGAGAACACGTGTCCATGCAATAAGCCCATACTTGCTAAAACAACAAGTGAAGATTAAAAATCTTTGGAACAACACCCACCAGTGGGCCTCGAACCCAGAAAGCACAACTACCTTCCAAGAGCTGCCATAACTAGTATGCCTTAACCCACTACACCACTCAGACCCTTAAAAGAAGTAGATATTTTGAGGTATATATACACCTCAAATATCCCTACTTCCCAAGGGCACCAGACTAGTGAGGGGTTATTATACGTTTTTCATCAAGCCACTGTTAATGTGAGAGAACTCTTGTCCAAGCTATAAGGCCATACTTGCTAAAACCACAAGTGAAGACTACCAATCTTTGGAACAACACCCACCAGTGGGCCTCGAACCCAGAAAGCACAACTACTTTCCAGTAGCTGCCATAACTAGTACGCCTTAACCCACTACACCACTCAGACCCTTAAAAGAAGTAGATATTTCGAGGTATATATACACCTCAAATATCCCCACTTCCCAAGGGCACCAGAGTAGTGAGGGGTTATTATACGTTTTTAATCAAGCCACTGTTATTGCAGTAGAACTCGTGTCCATGCTTAAACCACAAGTGAAAATTAACAATCTTTGGAACAACACCCACCAGTGGGCCTCGAACCCAGAAAACACAACTACCTTCCAGTAGCTGCCATAACTAGTATGCCTTAACCCACTACACCACTCAGACCCTTAAAAGAAGTAGATATAACGAGGTGTATATATACACCTCAAATATCTCCACTTCCCAAGGGCACCAGACTAGTGAGAGGTTACTATACGTTTTTCATCAAGCCACTGTTAATGTGGAAGAACTCGTGTCCTTGCTATGAGCCCATACTTGCTTAAACCCCAAGTGAAGATTAACAATCTTGGGAACAACACCCACCATTTAGGCCTTGTTATAGATTGTGTGTTGGTGGTGGTATCGTCGTTGATTCTTCTCTATGGACAACCCAACTCACAACTCGGTAGTGCTTATACCTCACTAGATCACCCTTGGCGCTTCTGGCTCTTGGAGAGGGGCTCAACGTCACACGTTTAGGGGATGTGGCTCCTACACTTAGCCTCGTTGTCACATGCACACACCCACTAGAGCCGCTGTGACTCCCCACTCTCTCTTTATCAGATATGATCTCCTCAATCCCCTATGACTTACTAGTATTACCTTCTACCCTGTCCACAGCAGTGGTTCTTGGTTCATTCTCTCTTTCTCTCCTTTTTTACTAACTCCTGTGAAGCCTCACTAGGCTTGCGTTTCACTAAACTCTGCTCGCCTTGATCACCTTACGTCCCAGATGGAATACAACGGCAAGGGCGTTGATGGGGTTGTGGGGCGCATTCCCTGGCGCGGCTGACATGCCATCCTGAAGAGGATGAGGCATGCCTCTGAGAAGGCCTTCGAAACAGAGCTGTTTATTTTGAAAAGATTAGATGGTGCTGGAGGCGCTCCCAAGGTCCTGGGAGTGTGCTATAACCCAAGAGCCATTGTGATGTCTTCCCGGGGCGAGATGCCACTCTTTGAAGCCCTCTTGAGTAACCTACCGGACTGGTACCTGGTCTTTATTGTGTTGAAGGTTGGCCAGCGCCTGCGCGAGGTCCACAAGCGGGGAGTTATACATGGTGACATTCACACCTCTAATGTCATGGTCACCCTCTCTCCTGACTTCTGTAGGCCACCTGATGTATTCCTTATTGACTTCGGACTGTCGACGTTGAGCCCAAAGGCCTTGGCAGATGTGGGTGATACGCAGATGATAAGGAAGGACTTCACCCTAGATGTGAAGCAACTGGGAGAAATGCTCTTAAACATCTTTATTATTACGCAGAGGACGAAACGTAGAAGTATACAACCGTTTGTAAGAAGTGTAATTGAGATGGCAATGCCACAGAAAGGGGAGCCAGCTGCTCTTGACGATGTTCTCCAGAAACTGAACTCTGTACTTACAAATGACTTCAAAATTAACCTCCCCGGTGCCCCATCAGCCCTGCTCCAGACGGTGCCCCTCAGCCATGCTCCGGACGGTGCTCCCCTGAGCCCTGCCCCGCACCATGCCCAGCCACGTCTTCCTCCAAGCTTCTACTACTCCAAGTATGACAGTATTTCTTTCTACTCAAGTATGAAGGTCCAGAAAGACCTTCACATACACGAGTTATCTTATAGTGAATTGTAAAATTGTTTTAACCTGTTTGTAATAATGTTTATGTATAATAAAAGTATTATTTTTAATAAAGAGTAAACTGAGTTAAATCATAGTGTCTTACTATAATGTAAGTGGAGTGGGTTGAGGAGACCATGGGACTTGTTTATCATAAACAAAGACATTGATATTGTTTATCACAAACAAAAATATGATGGGGAATTGATTCAGATGCCCTGTAAGCGCTACAAGGCGAGAGAGTATGGAAATTACAGTAGTTTAAAGGGCTCCAAAGACCGTGCATTTTGTTTTTCCCCACGCATGGGCATTGGGGTCAGGGGTATCCATTCTTGTTTTCGATGCACGGTCATTGGAGCAAGGGGTTTTAGTTTTTTTTCAAAACATCCAGCAATAGCTCATGGGTGTTTTAAAAATTTTACGTATCATTTATCAAACTGCTTTCTTTCATCACATGCAATTTTGCTAAACAGAATAGAAAGGTACGCTCCAAAGTCCTGCCATTTCGGTCAAGGGGATTAAAAGACCGCATCTCGTTGCACCCAAATATCGTCACCTCTGTGACCTTGCAAAGACATCGCTAATGGTCAGTGACGTCAGTCAATCAACCTCTCCCCTGAATAAGTCCGTTTTTTGGTATAGCATATTAAAACCCATTTTCTTAATGTTTCCCATTTTCAAAGTTCATTTCCTAGATAAGATTGCTAATTATGCATAAGAAATGAAATTGCAGAAGGCCTTTTGCTGGATCTCCTATTTACTTCCAATCTATGTTAACCAAAACATCAACTAACGCTATTAAACTGCAGTTGGTCTATTCCCTATTAATATCCCCTTTCAACAATAACATTCCATTAATATTTGGAAGAACATTAGAATAAAGGTAACTGTATTGGCCCATATGAGGCAGCTGCTATCTATAACCACCCAATCCCACTCATATACATGTCCAACCAATGCTTGTAACAATCGAGGGACCCCACCTCCACCACGTTACGCGGTAATTGGTTTCACAAATTAACAACCCTGTTACCAAACCAGTATATACCCAAGTCTTTCCTAAATCTAAACATATCCAATTTATCCCCATTGTTTCGTGTTCTGTCTTGTGTTGATACTTTTAATACCCTATTAATATCCCCTTTGTTATGTCCATTCATCCACTTGTAAACCTCTATGATGTCACCCTTAACTCTTCGCCTTTCCAGTGAATGCAATTTAAGCTTTGTTAATCTTTCTTCATATGAAAGATTTCTAATTTGGGGAATTAACTTTGTCATCCTACGCTGGACACGTTCAAGGGAATTTATGTCCAATCTATAGTACAGCGACCAAAACTGAACTGCATAATCTAAATGGGGCCTAACCAGAGCAAGATATAGCTGAAGAACCACACCAGGTGTCTTGTTACTAACACTTCGATTAATAGCTTTTGCTACTAGAGCTGATGAATGTGGCCTCCTTATCTCTGTACAGAAAACTCATGCCCTCCTTCCATGTGGTATACCACCAGCCAATTATCATATAGATGGACGAGCACTTGAGAACTGCGAGTCTTACAGATACCTTGGTGTCCCCATTAACGACTCTGGGTACCTTTCTTCTCTCAAGAGGAGACTTTGGGAGAGATTAAAGCCCTTGCGGGTCCTTTTTGGTGTCAATCATGTACTTGGCGTGAGACTTGCTAGAATGTTTTATGTATCATTTATACGCTCTGTGACTACAATGCTCTACATCTCACACTGTATACTGACAAAGAGCTGAAATCTCTTGAAACCTTGCAAAATGAAGCTATGCGTGTCATCCTTGGGGCTCCAAAGTCCACGAGAATGGTTAATATGAGAGCAGAGTTAAATTCCATTAAATCCCATTCATTAAATCCCATTCTCGCCTCTCCAGATATTACGAAGCCCTTCATCATCAATGTCGACGCAAGTGGCACCGGCATCGGGGCGTTCTAATGCAACAACGTGGCGAAGAGGTTCTTCCTGTCAGCTACTACAGCTACAAGATGAAGCCTCATCAGAAGAACTATAGCACCATAGAAAAGGAACTCCTCTCCATCGTCCTGAACCTGCAACATTTCGAACCTTACCTACAGGGTAATTGGTCTATTACCATCTACTCAGACCACAATCCCCTACGATTTCTGCAACAAGCCCAATTCAGCAATCAACATCTTCTACGTTGGGCTCTGTACCTGCAGAACTTTAACCTGGGGATATTCGTCATTAAGGGCTTGGATAACATCCTAGCAGACGCCCTCTCCAGGATCTACGAGGTAGAGGCAGCTACTCCTACCACTCTACCGTCTAATGAAGTAACTTAACCCGTAAGAGCAGGCTTCGGGGGAGAGCTGTGACAGTAATCTCTTTCAAGAGAGATTTAGCCTGCTCCTTCCTACATCACATTACTTCTATATGTCTGCAACATCATGATACCACATATAATGAATGGTATGATAGTGGTATAACAGACGTCTCTACAGGGGAGTACACTACTCTCACTCTCCTCACCCCCCTCCCTTACTGTCGGGCACCACCTCGTCGATCACCAAACTACCCTTCAAGCCAACGCTCTCCCTATTGGTGAATCAGCGACTACACGCGAATCCAGCGCCCTCTGCATCGCCTATATATAGTCTTGCATGAGCAGTTGGCCTCAGAATATTCTTGTGCTCTCGAGCTAACGCTTCTATCTAAAATACGTCCTGTATATTAGTAGAGGTTTCAGCCAGCCAATATTCTCAGCACCTTTAACTAATTTTTGTCTTGTATATTGTAGAGTAACGTAATCATTATTTTATTATATATTGTGTTTTGTCTTTGTATTTATCTTGATCCACACTGTACATAGCCAAGAGATTATCTTTATTTTGTTTTTGTTTAAAGTAAATTAATGTTCATTATTCATAAGATTTGTGTTGCATGTTTTTTCCCTCTCACTTTACCACAGGAAAACACTCGCCAAGCAATCAACATTTTGTTTTTCTCTTTTTTTTTTGTAATGTGATTGGCATTTACACCAACCATAGAGAACACTGCCTAAACACCTACATTTCTCGTCACAATTATGTATAAGTTAATTTGTTTAAATTTGAGCTAAAACTAACATAGATATATGACCGAACCTAACCAACCTAACCTAACCTACCTTAACCTAACCTAAACTAACACAACTTAGTCAAAAAATAATGGTCTTAATATAAAATAATAATAATAACTCAAACAAACTATTTGGAAAAAAATTAATGAAAATAAATAAAATCACTCGGCCTATTATGCCGAAACATCCGTGGAAATCTTCAGGAGAAAACTGGACTTTTTTCTAAGAGAAGTTCCGGACCAACCGGGCTGTGGTGGGTATGTGGTCCTGCGGGCCGCTCCAAGCAACAGCCTGGTGGACCAAACTCTCACAAGTCGAGCCTGGCCTCGGGCCAGGCTTGGGGAATAGAAAAACTCCCAGAACCCCATCAAGCAGGTATTAGGCAAATCGGGCCTTGCATAGTAGGCCGAGAAGTGCGTTCTGGCTACTATGTATGACATTATATATATATATATATATATATATATATATATATATATATATATATATATATATATATATATATATATATATGTCGTACCTAATAGCCAGAACTCACTTCTCAGCCTACAATGCATGGCCCGATTTGCCTAATAAGCCAAGTTTTACTAAATTAATATGTTTTCTCTAATTTTTTTCTTATGAAATGATAAAGCTACCCATTTCATTATGTATGAGGTCAATTTTTTTTTATTGGAGTTAAAATTAACGTAGATATATGACCGAACCTAACCAACCCTACCTAACCTTACCTAACCTATCTTTATAGGTTAGGTTAGGTTAGGTAGCCGAAAACGTTAGGTTAGGTTAGGTTAGGTAGGTTAGGTAGTCGAAAAAACATTAATTCATGAAAACTAGGCTTAGTAGGCAAATCGGGCCTTGCATAGTAGGCTGAGAAGTGAGTTCTGGCTACTAGGTACGACATATATATATATATATATATATATATATATATATATATATATATATATATATGTCGTACCTAGTAGCCAGAATGCACTTCTCAGCCTACTATGCAAGGCCCGATTTGCCTAATAAGCCAAGTTTTCATGAATTAATTGTTTTCGACTACCTAACCTACCTAACCTAACCTAACCTAACTTTTTCGGCTACCTAACCCAACCTAACCTATAAAGATAGGTTTGGTTAGGTTAGGTAGGGTTGGTTAGGTTCGGTCATATATCTACGTTAATTTTAACTCCAATAAAAAAAATCGACCTCATACATAATGAAATGGGAAGCTTTATCATTTCATAAGAAAAAAATTAGAGAAAATATATTAATTCAGGAAAACTTGGCTTATTAGGCAAATCGGGCCTTGCATAGTAGGCTGAGAAGTGAGTTCTGGCTACTAGGTACGACATATATATATATATATATATATATATATATATATATATATATATATATATATATATATATATATATATAAATATATATATATATAAATATATATATATATATATATATATATATATATATATATATATATATATATATATATATATATATATATATATATATATATATATATATATGCGAACAAGCCTGAATGGTCCCCAGGACTATATGCGAATGAAAACTCACACCTCAGAAGTGACTCGAACCCATACTCCCAGGAGCAACGCAACTGGTAACTACAGGGCGCTTTAATCCACTTGACCATCACGGCCGTCAAAAGGAAGTGATAGCCGAGGCTATTTGAGCCACTTCCCCGACGGCAACTCGGATGGTAATCTTGGGCATAGCATTTCACCAAATCACCTCATTCTTTGGGGCACACGTGAGGAACACAAATGCGAACAAGCCTGAATGGTCCCCAGGACTATATGCGAATGAAAACTCACACCCCAGAAGTGACTCGAACCCATACTCCCAGGAGCAACGCAACTGGTAACTACAGGGCGCCTTAATCCACTTGACCATCACGGCCGTCAAAAGGAAGTGATAGCCGAGGCTATTTGAGCCACTTCCCCGACGGCAACTCGGATGGTAATCTTGGGCATAGCATTTCACCAAATCACCTCATTCTTTGGGGCACACGTGAGGAACACAAATGCGAACAAGCCTGAATGGTCCCCAGGACTATATGTGAATGAAAACTCACACCCCAGAAGTGACTCGAACCCATACTCCCAGGAGCAACGCAACTGGTAACTACTGGGCGCCTTAATCCACTTGACCATCACGGCCTTCAAAAGGAAGTGATAGCCGAGGCTATTTGAGCCACTTCCCCGACGGCAACTCGGATGGTAATCTTGGGCATAGCATTTCACCAAATCACCTCATTCTTTGGGGCACACGTGAGGAACACAAATGCGAACAAGCCTGAATGGTCCCCAGGACTATATGCGAATGAAAACTCACACCCCAGAAGTGACTCGAACCCATACTCCCAGGAGCAACGCAACTGGTAACTACAGGGCGCCTTAATCCACTTGACCATCACGGCCATCAAAAGGAAGTGATAGCCGAGGCTATTTGAGCCACTTCCCCGACGGCAACTCGGATGGTAATCTTGGGCATAGCATTTCACCAAATCACCTCATTCTTTGGGGCACACGTGAGGAACACAAATGCGAACAAGCCTGAATGGTCCACAGGACTATATGCGAATGAAAACTCACACCCCAGAAGTGACTCGAACCCATACTCCCAGGAGGAACGCAACTGGTAACTACAGGGCGCCTTAATCCACTTGACCATCACGGCCTTCAAAAGGAAGTGATAGCCGAGGCTATTTGAGCCACTTCCCCGAAGGCAACTCGGATGGTAATCTTGGGCATAGCATTTCACCAAATCACCTCATTCTTTGGGGCACACGTGAGGAACACAAATGCGAACAAGCCTGAATGGTCCCCAGGACTATATGCGAATGAAAACTCACACCCCAGAAGTGACTCGAACCCATACTCCCAGGAGCAACGCAACTGGTAACTAGAGGGCGCCTTAATCCACTTGACCATCACGGCCGTCAAAAGGAAGTGATAGCCGAGGCTATTTGAGCCACTTCCCCGACGGCAACTCGGATGGTAATCTTGGGCATAGCATTTCACCAAATCACCTCATTCTTTGGGGCACACGTGAGGAACACAAATGCGAACAAGCCTGAATGGTCCCCAGGACTATATGCGAATGAAAACTCACACCCCAGAAGTGACTCGAACCCATACTCCCAGGAGCAACGCAACTGGTAACTACAGGGCGCCTTAATCCACTTGACCATCACGGCCATCAAAAGGAAGTGATAGCCGAGGCTATTTGAGCCACTTCCCCGACGGCAACTCGGATGGTAATCTTGGGCATAGCATTTCACCAAATCACCTCATTCTTTGGGGCACACGTGAGGAACACAAATGCGAACAAGCCTGAATGGTCCCCAGGACTATATGTGAATGAAAACTCACACCCCAGAAGTGACTCGAACCCATACTCCCAGGAGCAACGCAACTGGTAACTACAGGGCGCCTTAATCCACTTGACCATCACGGCCTTCAAAAGGAAGTGATAGCCGAGGCTATTTGAGCCACTTCCCCGACGGCAACTCGGATGGTAATCTTGGGCATAGCATTTCACCAAATCACCTCATTCTTTGGGGCACACGTGAGGAACACAAATGCGAACAAGCCTGAATGGTCCCCAGGACTATATGCGAATGAAAACTCACACCCCAGAAGTGACTCGAACCCATACTCCCAGGAGCAACGCAACTGGTAACTACAGGGCGCCTTAATCCACTTGACCATCACGGCCGTCAAAAGGAAGTGATAGCCGAGGCTATTTGAGCCACTTCCCCGACGGCAACTCGGATGGTAATCTTGGGCATAGCATTTCACCAAATCACCTCATTCTTTGGGGCACACGTGAGGAACACAAATGCGAACAAGGCTGAATGGTCCCCAGGACTATATGCGAATGAAAACTCACACCCCAGAAGTGACTCGAACCGATACTCCCAGGAGCAACGCAACTGGCAACTACAGGGCGCCTTAATCCACTTGACCATCACGGCCATCAAAAGGAAGTGATAGCCGAGGCTATTTGAGCCACTTCCCCGACGGCAACTCGGATGGTAATCTTGGGCATAGCATTTCACCAAATCACCTCATTCTTTGGGGCACACGTGAGGAACACAAATGCGAACAAGCCTGAATGGTCCCCAGGACTATATGCGAATGAAAACTCACACCCCAGAAGTGACTCGAACCCATACTCCCAGGAGCAACGCAACTGGTAACTACAGGGCGCCTTAATCCACTTGACCATCACGGCCGTCAAAAGGAAGTGATAGCCGAGGCTATTTGAGCCACTTCCCCGACGGCAACTCGGATGGTAATCTTAGGCATAGCATTTCACCAAATCACCTCATTCTTTGGGGCACACGTGAGGAACACAAATGCGAACAAGCCTGAATGGTCCCCAGGACTATATGTGAATGAAAACTCACACCCCAGAAGTGACTTGAACCCATACTCCCAGGAGCAACGCAACTGGTAACTACAGGGCGCCTTAATCCACTTGACCATCACGGCCGTCAAAAGGAAGTGATAGCCGAG